>NC_043749.1:32009158-32084158 GCF_902148845.1 Salarias fasciatus
GTGTGTGTGTGTGTGTGTGTTCAGGTGACTGACTGTGTTTCAGTATTCAGACTGAATCGAGGCCATCAGTATTCCAGGACTGGGTTTATTCACTGTTTTCCTCCACAAAGCAGACGCCAATTACTGCTGCCAATCACACACACACAGACACACACACAGACGCACACACACGCACAAATATGTATACAGAGCTATAAGCAGACCCTCAGTGAGACCCCCCCCCCCCCCCCCCCCCCCCCCCCCCCCCTCCCCCCCTGGCTGTCAGCAGGAGTCATCAATCATGCTGGTTCTCTCCGGTTCTGCTCCTCTCCAGTTCTGGTTCTCCCCCGGTTCTGCTGCTCCTCTCCTGTCATTGTTCCAGATTAATTATTAAAAATTAACACGGCCGTAACCTCGGCATGTGAGCACCGCAAAACTCACTTCAAGGATGTTTCCTCACATCTACTAATGAAAACCTCTGGGTTTTTCACTGCAAACACACACACACACACACACACACACACACACACACACACACACACACACACACACACATAGATGTTTTTTTTTTTACTTGCTGGTCAGTTGTGTTGCTGGAGAAGCAGCAGAAATAAGCTGCTTGCAGGGCGGAATACATTCTGTGACCTTGCGGTTGTGCTCACTGCCTGGAGGTCATGGAGTGAACACACACACACACACACACACACACACACACACACACACACACACACACATACACACACACACAAAGGACGGCACATCTACGCCCACAATCCTCCATTCCCTGGACCAGGTGTCAGCTTTATTCAGCCCCACACTCTGATCTGGTCTCATTTTATTCTTTTCCATAGGGAAAACCACACACTCACACACACACGCACACACAGTCTCGTATTTCTATCCTTGTGGGGACCGTCCATTGACTCCCATTCATGTCTAGCCCCTAACCCTGACCCTTACCCTAACCCTAACCCACACCACAACAAAGCCTAACCCTAAAGAAATGTTTTTGCACTTTTACTTTTTTCAGTAACAACAACATGGTCAAGAAAACACTGTTTCTCCTACTCAGGACCGGAAAAAGGTCCCCACAAGGCACGTCGTTCCACGTTTTGCTATCCTTGTGGGGACATTTGGCCCCGACAAGGATAGAAATACAAGAACACGCTCACACACACACACACACACACACACACACACACACACGCACACACCTATCTCTGAAGGTCGGAACTCACAGGTTCAGAGTTCCAGCTCAAACTTTTAGGGGCTCAAATTGGAAAAAAACAAGATTACAGGCTCACAGTCACCTGTAAAAAGCACACACACACGCACACACACACACACACACACACACACACACGGGGAGCCTGACCCGGTGGACCGGACTCTGACCCGGTCAGCTTCCCGTGTCTCGTTCAGCGTTCAGACTGAGGATCAGCTGGACTCCGCTGTTCGTTTCTGTTCTGGAGTTCAAACAGCAGAACGAGACGCCGAGCTTCACACTGTCTGACTCTGAGCTGAGGTCAAGCGTCAGGGTCAAACATCTGGGGTCAAAGTTCATGTTGACCAGGTTTCCTGGATGGTTTTCACAGTGAAGCTGCTTTAGGTTTACACAACTGAAACCTGAACCTGGGGTTCAGTTTGTGAAAGACGTCGGTCCTCACGGTCCCTGAACGGCTCCCGAGGTGGAACTTTCTGACAACGCCTCGACTCTGCTGTGGCGTCAACAACCAGGTCTGAGCTGGACGACCTGTTGTCTGTACAACCCGCCACCTGGTGGAGCAACAAGGGAACTACAGCGCGTTCAGTGCTCCTGCTGTTTCCATGGAAACAGACATCGTTTTAAAATGAAACCTTCCTGAGCTGAAAATGCAAAAACGAAGCTGTTTTATGTGAATTGGAGTCGTGAAAACGGAGACTTAGATTTTCACCACTAGGAGGAAGGCTGGGACAGAGACCATGGGATCCTGGACCACTGAGGGTAAAATACCCACAATCCTTCTTGACACACTGCACAAAAAGACGCCAAACTGGAGCGAACCGCCAATCAACCGGCGGTAAAGTGTTCCCGTGTCACATGAAGTCAACGTTCCTCACAGTAAGCGAGCAGCTCACTGATTAGCCGAGGCAGCAGTTTAAAGACATACGGTTAATTAGTTCTTCAGAGAGACAGCAGCTTCGCGACCGAAGCGTTAGCTCACTGGTTAGCGGTGCTGATGGACGACACGGCGAGCCGCTCCGCAGGGAGCCGGCTCGCTGCTTGAACGTCCATTAACCAGCTTCTCAGTCTCCTCCGTGTGTGTGTGTGTGTGTGTGTGTGTGTGTGTGTGTGTGTGTGTGTGTGTGTGTGCAGATGTTGAGGAAAGGTTAACAGGGCCTCAGGAGGTTGTTCCAATCACAGCTGAGCTCCGGACGTCTGAAAAGCTGCTCCTCAGCTGAGTTTTGTTGAGCGACGTCTGGATTTGGGTCTTGGGTCTGCGGGGTTCCATGTTGGAGTTTGCATGTTCTCCCTGTGCAGGGCAGGTGAATCGATGACCGAGCTGTGAGTGTGACCGATGGTTTGTCCAGAATGTAACAGCCTCAGCTGGAGACGGACGGACGGACGCGTTTCCATTTTTGTTGATTTTCTTTATGGGATGTTCTGTTAAAGGTCGACTGTTCGATTCTCCGCCCCATGTCTCAAAGTGTCCTTGAGCAAGACACCGAACCCTAAAGGTCACTCAAACCTTCCGAATGCGAGTGTTTCCTCTTGGATGGCGGCTCAGCTGGGTGTCAAACTGTCCGCTAGCTTAATAAAACTCGAGGTGTGGGTAGAGGAAGACGTCAGGACGGCAGGACGGCCGTCCAACTGCTTCACACGTCCCGCCGGTCTGTTCTGGGCTGAAGACTGACAGCCGGAGACGGCGGGACGGCGGCAGCCAGACGGGAGTCAGTCTCTCCCGGTGACAGCTTCCACATCAAGGCCGAGCGGCGCGTGAAAGGTAAATAACGGCGGGGAGCCGCGATCGGCAGCCCGCCTGAACCTGAAGGGGAGCCGGCGCTCCTCTCCACCGAGACGGGAGCTAAAAATAGCTCCGAGGAGGAACCGTGGCGATGAGGAGCAGTAAACTGCCGACAGAGCGACGGCGGGAATGAGAGGAATGAGCTTCAGACGCAAAGGCGAGGAACATCTGGAAAACATCACACACACATTTTCTGAGCAAAACAAAATCTGTATCAAAACAGGAGAAACGCTCAGTAAATAAGTGATTCTGCTGATAATGTCTTGTATTATAATATAAAAATAAATCCGACTCCTGCAAACTTCATCCCAGCAGAAATCAGTGTAACCCAGAAAACACCTGACGTGTAAAATAAGAAGCTTCAGGTTTCAGAGAGCTTTAAGAGTCCAACTTGGAGAGAACTCTGCTGGAGAACTGCCGCTTGAAGCTCGATTTCACCTTCAGAGGAGCAGCGGCCGGACATGAAGCCAACACTGTTCTCCAGAACATCCGGCCAGCGACGCCGGAACTCTGTTCTAAAGCACAGAGAGGCTGAAATGTCGACTGACTGCTGAAGCAATCTCATTTATTTCTATTAACATCTATTGATTTAAATTTATGATTTTTAAAAACGTTTGTTCTGCTCCTTGATTTTCCACTGGACTTCCCACCATCTTCAGAGGAGGAGGAAGAAGCTTTATTGTCGTTCTTCAGTCCAGATCAGGGTTCTGAAACCTTCATGACCAAAAGAACTGTGTCAGTGACTTTTCCTCAAGTCCAGCTGTTCTGGATCCATAAAGAACATTTAACCTTTAAAACGAGGAGAAGCCGCTCAGGAAGCTTCACACAGAAACTAGATCTTAGGAAGCATTCATCAAGTTTTAACTGCAGTTCAGAACACAGAACATTTTATCACACTGAACCAGTTTTTGTTCCTGATTTTAACAGTTTTGTTCTTTTAAGCTTTTGTTGACAGTTTTGACATTTTAACTTTTTTATCCATTTTACCTCTTTTAAACAGTTTTCTCTGCTTTTTTCTGCTACATTTCATTTTCTAATGTTAGAAATTGGAGACGTTTCAGGTTCTTTAAGCTGTTCTGTCTTTGTTTCCTCATTTCTTGAGGTTTTATTTTTCCCAGTTTCACTCGAGCCTTTTTCGAATCCCTTTTGAACCTAGAGTGACGAATCACAGAATAATTTAAAAATAACTAAAATATTTATTCAGGCTTCATGGAGCCGCTACAGAGGGACTGAACAGCCACATGTGGCTCCAGAGCCGCAGGTTGAACACCCTTGCTTAACAGCTCTCTGTACTGTTTGTAGTAATGAAGCGCTGTGTCCTAAAACTGCTGTCAAACAAAACAAATATGCAAATAAATAAGTTTCAATAGAATAGAGTAAAAAAGCCACCAAGGGAAGCAAACTGACAGAAGATATATCAGGATAAGTACGCAGTAATAAATGCGTTGCTGATTGTGTTTGCAGTTTTTGTTCCAGCTGCAGGTTTAATTAAACGTCCTGAGGGCTTCAGAGGATTCCAACTTCAGCAGCACCGCTGATAAATAAGCAGGAATAAGACCATTAGAGGCTTTATAAAGCAGCGGAGGCTGTGAAAATCAATTCCCATTTAAACAGAGATGATGTGTGCTCAGCCGCTCTCAGCCCGAACCGGCGTTCGGACGAACCTTCACACTTTCTGTTTTGGTGGATTTTTCTCTCCTGAAAGCAGCGTTTAGAGCGTTTATGTGCTGATCTGCTGATCGATGGAGCGAGCGCTGCGAACACGCCCTCCTCACAGCAGGGGGCCGCGAATTACAAGCGCAGCGACGACGGCGGTCCAGCCGGCTCACTGGGACTCGAGTCCGCGCTTGAGAATGATTCAAACCGCACTTCTGGAGCCAAATGGGCCGTGCACCTGCTCCGTGCACGTTGAGTGTTTTAATGCACCATTATCGGGCTGCATGCGGCGGTGGAGGACTCCCGGTATTTTCCTGATTACTCAGGACTCGTAACTCCACAGAGTCTCGTCCAGCATCTGCTGCTCGACGATTAATTTCATTAACGACTCGACGGCTTCATTCTTTGGAACGTGGGCTTGTTCTCCTCTCTCTCTTTAGATAATGATGCAATATAAAAAAAAAAAAAGCTTAGAAAAAAATTCAAATTATTCTTAGATAGGACACATTTTAAGTGAAGGTTGCTGAACATAAGGCCCGGGGGCCAAAACAGAGCCGCAAGAGGCTACAATCCGGCCCGCAAAGGCTAACAAGCTGATTTTCAAAACATTCATAAAAATACTGACAAACGTCCGAGTATCTTCCTGGTTGCTGTCAAACTGGCCGAGAGGCTGAAGCGGAGTCCCGCCTCTTCACCTTCATCTTGATGCAACCCGAAGATCTCCAGACATCCAGACCCGTTCCTGCTGCAGGAACTCGATTCTGTTCGGCTGATCAAACTGCAGGGAGAAAACATTCTGCTCAGAATGACTGATTACAGAAGCTACAACCGCAGTGTGGAGCAATGATCACCCGGAACACGAGAGCTTCTTCCTCTCTCTGCTGGAGACCCGAGTCAAAGAACTGATCCCACTCAGACTGGGTGCAAAGGATTCTGGGTTTCAGGGTGAACAGGAAGAACTGGTCCCAGAAGTCACTGCTGCCTGATCCTAGAGGACGGGAAACTTTTCTCAAACTGTGTTTTTTCACTTCTGTATTTTAAAAGAAACCTTCACGCCGCTGCCGAATCAAGAACCACCAGTCTGTTCATCCTCTCATCCTCTGCGGTGGACCTTCCTCCTCCTCATCATCATCATCAGTTCTCACTCATTCACCCGTCTCTTTCCTCTGCCCTTCACCCTCTGATCACTTCAACCCCCACCATCTATCTCCTCCTCCCCCTCTTCCTCCACCCCCCAGTGAGTGGCAGCTCCAGCAGGTGAAGCAAGGCTTCCCCACGTCTTCCTCCCTCCGTCCGTCCGTCTCACTTCACCAGGCTGCACTTCCTGTAGCTTCCAATGAGAGAGGCAATTATCTGTTAATCAGGGTTCACACACACACACACACACACACACACACACACACACACAGAAGGATGACTGGTGAAATGATGGAGTCGTGACGGCAGATGGAGCGACGATCTGATCAATAGAAAGGAGAGCGGACGGACGGGCGGGTGGATGGGTGGAGGGACGGGCGAGCGGACGGACTGACCAACAATTCCAGCAAAAAAAAAAGGCTGAGAGAAATAAAATATCAGGAGGGAAAGATGAGAGGAAAGTGAGCGATGAAGGGAAGAACAGATGCTGGATTAGACTTCTATACACTTGGCAGTATTTTATCCCAGTGTGTGTCTGTGTGTGTGTGAGTGTGTACAGATGAGAGTTGGTAAACAACTAGAAGATGGTTGGCACCTTTACAGAGAGGACGTGTGACGTGTGTGTGTGTGTGTGTGTGTGTGTGTGTGTGTGTGTGTGTGTGTGTCAGACCGAGTGTAAATAACGAAAGGCGAAATCCAACCGCCAGGCAAACACAGCGCTGTTTGCCGAGATCCGACGCTGGCTCCGCCTCCATCTCTCTCAATCCAGCCTCCGTCAATCTTAATTCATCCCTTCTTCACCAACTTCATATTCCTTCACGATTACTTCTCCTGTCTCGGTTCTCGGGTTTATTTCTTCAGCTCATGAATATCGAATCAAACGCCGGGTTGTTATTCTGTCCACAGAGGCTGGATTCAGGCATTAGCGCTGATGGGAGCTAAATGCTAACGTGTCTCCATCTGAGAAACTTCCGGAACAATCAACACTTCTGGACGTATAACGGATAACTGATATTTACCTCCGATATTCATTTGTATTAAAAGGGAAAATATTGTCAAATTTCGGAATAGTGCAAGCTTCCGTAGCTACTTCCTGTTTGTGTTTTGTAGGCTAACGGCAGAGTTTCCAGAGTTTCATCGTTCGTCTTTTTCTGAACGAGGGAAATATCTGCCTGTTAGTCTTGAAATAATTAGACTTTGCGTTTTGTATTTAGTCAGTGAAATGTTGCTCAGTTTAATTTGTTCCAGCAAGTTCCAAGACTAGGGGGCTAACTGTTAGCATGTCAGTGGGTTTTCCCATAAAAGATAGCATTAAGCTAGCTGGACTTTTTTCATAAGCGTGTTGAGATTTACTGTGTTTCACTGTGTTTCGTCCGTGAGGAAAACAGAATTCAGCCTTTACAGGATTAATGTGGCAGTCAGGAGAGAGTTTATTTCACTGATGAAGCTTCTTCGCTCCTCCATGCTCATGTATCTATGGCTCTGCAGGCACTGTGCTGATTGGCTGTCAGCCCTGCGGACTGAGTGTAACCAATCAGATGGTGCTGTGGGCGGGACGATGCTGGAGGCGGAGAAAGGAAATAATCCCGGTTCATTTTGATCTCTTATCGGGTGTCGAATTAAAAAAAAAAACGATATCTGTCAACAAGCCGAATGTCGGCGCCGATGATCGGTCAATCCCTGGTGGACGCCGGATGCCACCTGATCATATTTAACAGAAAACAAAACATGTTTACGGTTCTTCTTAATCAATCTGAACTTAAAAAAGACAAACAGACAGAAAATGGCTACAAATTGAAACCTAATTCACCTCGTTCACGTGAAGGAGGGGTCGGATTTTTCAGAAAATACTTCAACACCGGCTCTGACGGCTCTCCTCCGTGGTCCACATGCGGACCGTGTGGTTCCGGGAATGAACCAATCAGAGCCGGTCTGTGTCAAGAATCCCGGCTGATCGTCTCCGCCGCGGCCCGTCCGTTACGTAACCACGCCGTGAAGCTTTGTGATTTTCATACAAAGTGTTTTTTTACCGAGCAGCTGAAAGCGGCTCTGTGTATCCATCTTCTGGGTGAAATCCTCCCACACAGCCTGACATAAATTAAATTTAGTCGGTGGGAGAATAAAGTGAGGGATGCTCAGATATCATCTAATATATTTTCTCTCGCTCGCTCGCTCGCTCGCTCTCTCTCCTCTAGCTAAACTCCACAACTGTCTTTATTACCTTTCTCTGGCTACCCACACTTATTTGTCTCATTTCCTCTTTTATTTTCTCTCTGCCATCCACACCGCCGTCCCCTCCACCCTCCTCCACCCGCAGCTTGTTGATTCAGAAGCGGCGTCTCCGTCTCTCTCGCCCGCCTCACGTCTTCATTAAAGGTGGATTAATTACTGCAAAACCTTGTTAAGCTTCGTCAAGACCTCCTGCATTAATCAGCAGTTATTTTAATTAGCGGAGAGGAAGTTTGGATGTTTCACACCTCCGTCACTGATCAGCTCCAGCTCCATTCGCCTCCACGTTGGAGGTGAATGATGAAGAACGAAAACAGCAAAACACAGACTAGTTAATGAAATCTAATCCACTCATTTCCAGTCCTCAGCTCAGAGCCACACGGCAGACCCCGCGCTGTTCATACCCGCTTACTGAGGGTCTGTGAACGCAGCACTAACACACTCATGTTTGGATCTTAATTTATTTATTTTTTTATTTTACAAGTAAACGAAGCAACAAGTCACCAAAACGAGGTGAAAGTGTATAACTCAGCAGGGGGCGGAGTCTAATGTCACGTTTTCAGACAGAAGCTTCATCAGCGTGTTTACAGTTTTGGCTCACACGGCTTGGTGCTTCAGGGTGCTCTGCAGACACAAGAGGCTCGTAGAACAAGGGGGGGGGGGTAATGAAAGGTGCAAATAAAGAATAAGTCATACAGAATATTCTAGTCAGGATACTAATCGAAAACTAAAGCAGGGACAATGTGACTGTATGTACAACATAAATGTTAAAACATAACAGGAAATACAATATATACAATATGTACCAAATGTTTTTAGTGCAGAAGCGTGGAGGGTTAGAAAGTGTCATTGATTTCTTGTTGGGGTTAAAGTGACCATGGTGGCAGGATAATACAGTGTTCAGGGTTGTTGCACATAAAAAAAAAATAATACGATAACCTGCTGTGAACAAGGTTATTTTTGCAAATGTAGAAGGGGAAATACTGTTTTTGCAAACGCCCAGCTGTGTGTAAACGTAGCCTGAGAATTATCAGCCAACAGAACATAATCCGAGAAATCTTTTGAAACAGGAAGAAAAATATCACAGGTCCTTCATACTGCCCTCAGTGTTCAGGAACTAAAAGACTCCATGATTATTTTTACTTATGACTGAAAAGAGTAGAACAATTACTAGTAACTGAATGGACAGATGGACGGACGGTTTGGGTAGATAGCAGACACTAACTAGTCTAACTCAGTGGATTCTGTTCTAGCAACGCGCAGAGGTCTGTATTATTCTGCTGTTCCTACGACTTGTTAACCGATCGCTCAGCTGATCGATGTAATCAGTGAATCAGTCGTCAGGTTCAGTTTGTGGGAGAAGAAGCTCTGAGACTCTTCAGTCGGTCATCTTGAAATAAATGGACTCGTGAACTAATTCAGAGACGAGAAGAAGCAGCAGAGACAAACTGGTCCATGAGCGGGACAGCGAGAGACAGCAGCTTGAAAACTCCACTCCGTCTTGGTGGGAGTCTTGGATGAAGCTGTGTAATGGAGGCGTTGAAGCTGCGTGGCGCTGGAGGTGCTGCACCCTGATGGAGGTCAGATGGTTCATTTCACCAAACGACGCAGCTTCAAGACGATTTCACTGAGCTCCAGAATATCCAGCTGGCTTCAGGAGGGTATTATGTTCAGGCCTAAAACAAGAATATCACACACACACACACACACACACACACAGTCTCGTATTTCTATCCTTGTGGGGACCGTCCATTGACTCCCATTCATGTCTAGCCCCTAACCCTGACCCTTACCCTAACCCTAACCCACACCACAACAAAGCCTAACCCTAAAGAAATGTTTTTGCACTTTTACTTTTTTCAGTAACAACAACATGGTCAAGAAAACACTGTTTCTCCTACTTAGGACCGAAAAAAGGTCCCCACAAGGCACGTCGTTCCACGTTTTGCTATCCTTGTGGGGACATTTGGCCCCGACAAGGATAGAAATACAAGAACACATACACACACATACACACACACACACACACACACACACACTCGAAACCTGGATGAAAGCCTTCCGTTTGCTCCCTTATCGGGAGAAAACGTTCCTCTATGAAAGCGAGTGAGAAAAAGCAGCGACCATGTTTCTCTTAAGAAACTGGAGCTCTTCTTCAGCAGAGAAGGTGTTTCAACTGAAGACATTCTTCATTCCCAACCTTGAAAAAAAAATAAATAAAACACACGCCTGCTGTTTGTACGCCGAAGCAGAAGTCAGCCATGAGACGACGGATCAAAAAGTGTTTCCATTTAGAAGCAGGGCTCTGAGGAAGGTGTCCTCATGTCTCCAGCCTGCGTCACACAACCCAACAAACCGCAGAGACTCTCAAGAACCTGGGAAAAGCTTATTATACTGATTTACAGCCAAACAATGGCTGGTTACCTGGTTACCTGGTTGGTTGGTTGGTCAATTGATCTATTGATTGGTTACTTGGTTTGTTGTTAATTGGTCAGTCAATTGGCCTGTTGGTTGGTCGGTTGGTTGATTGGTTGGTTGGTTGGTTGGGAAATTGGTCTTAGTGGGACTAATAGTTCTTAGTTTTAGTGGAAAATTGGAAATGATGACAAAACCATAATTTGTTAAACCTTTCCACCGTCTTAAAGCTGCTGCAGATTCACCAAACATTCCTACGGCTTCTCAAACAGCAAGGTCTGCTGATTTCCTGAAAACGAGGCTCTGCATTCCTAATGCGCCTCGTCAGTGGATAACAAATTGGATAGAGGTAAAGCAGACCTTAACCTGTTAATTTAACAGTCATCTAACCATCTAAAGACAAAGTTTCAGTTCTCTACTCAAAGAGAAATCAGTTTCAGACGCTGCTGACACCTGAGGTCAGAGTTTTCCTGGGCCTCCGCCCGGTTCTTCCAGCCCAGCTCGTGTTTTAACGCCCACCGTCACTCAAAGTCGTCTGGACGGCTGATAGCACGATCATCTGTGTGACCGCAGAGACGAACGGTCTCCATGTTGTCTAGATTCTGCAGACCGCCCGGCTCGAGCGCCTGGGCTCAGACTCGTGCCGCAGTGAGCAGCGCGGTGATTAGCGGAGGCTCATTAGAGCCGGCGAGCGGCAGCAGGCTGAAGCCCATTAAGAGCTTGTAAGGTGTTCCATCACGACCGATGGCCACGCTCCGCCGAGAGAGACGCCAACAAGCAGCTCCGCTCTGCTAAATTTAACACGTGCCGACATTTCAGCGCGTCTTCTGGGAACGCCGCGCCCCGGCTGGAGCGTCCCGCAGCTTCACAGTCACACCGGACCCGGCCTGCCGGAGCGATTCCGTCTAAAGGTGAAGCCACGGAGCGACGACGCCTGGGAGACGAGCATCTGCACCGTCTGGCCCCGAGGCGGAAGCTAACAGCCTCTAAAGGATGAAAACAAAACACCTTCCACCGATCCGGCTGCCGGTTCTACAGAGAGGCCACTGCGCCCTCCGAGGCTTCTGGAAGCTCTTGATTCATTTATGATCTGCTGTAATAGTTCATGTAATGAAGGAATTAAGTGTAATTAATGGTTGAACCACTTCTCAGAGGGTCACTGATGGCGAAGTGCTGCAGGATTCCTCATTATGAAGGATGGTAGAGCGGCGCTGGAGCGGCGCCGTCACCACGGTCTCCAGAGGCAAAGACTTCACCGTACGATCGTATCACAAGACACTGCGATGTTCCACACAATTCATTTAAACAATTACACCTGACCGAAAACATCTCCAAGTGAAGTCCTGAATGAAGCTTGATCAGCTGCAGCAGGAGCAGCGAACTGACGGAGACTGAAACATGAAGGGAACGGTTCCCCGAGTCCACTGGAACACGAGCGGTTCGGTTCTCTGAGGGCTTCGGTTCCCAGAGTTCTCGGATCCGACTGAATTCACGGCGCCTGGAAAACATCGATCATCCTGATAAAAAAAAAAAAAACAATACTAAAAGCTGTTAAATCAATATCAGGCAGCTGAGTATCGCAATATATTGAGATATCAACACACACACACACACACACACACACGGGACAGAACACACACATGAAGATTCAAAGAAAAGAGCATTGAACGAGAGGAAATCACTGAAAACAAAGACTTGGTGTCAAAAGCAACAGATTTCATTTAAGTGGAATTATTTCAGCTGCCGGGAGGATAATGATCAATGAAAATTGATTTTTAATTTCATTTAGAAAGATGTTTAGTTTTCCTGTCAGTGGGTGAATTTAAAGGGGACATATTCAGATTTTTCCACTCTGTGGTGGAATCGCAGTGTGTGTTGCCGTAGCCTCATTATGACCTTCAGATCTGAAAGCTGTCGGTCTCCTCCCGGTCTTTCACCACATTTTGTGAAAATGAAACTGAAGCTGAAACGGTCGAGTTTGAGTTTGGTCTGCTTATCCTGAAATAAGCAGATTTAACTCCTCCCCCTGACTGGACTGAGCCCCCACCGTGTGTGTGTGTGTGTGTGTGTGTGTGTGTGTGTGTGTGTGTGTGTGAGAGAGAGAGAGTGGGCGTGGCCAGACCGGGCAGCAGGCTCAGAAACAGCCGTTGTGAGGAGGCTCCTCAGAGCCGCTTTAGACCCTGAAACTCTGAACAAAGGAGGAATTTGGGGCGAACAAACTGAAAGACTCTGTTTTTGGGCTTCTGAGACCGAAATGATGAGACTGAAAAGTAGCATCATATGTCCCCCTTTAAGGTTGAATCAGCCGTTTGTCCTTCATTATTGTCTTTTGTGTATTTATGAAGCCCAACGTTCCTTTCTACACCTCAGACGGCTCAAAGGTTTATTTACTGCCAGTGAGAATAAAGAAACCTTACAAACGTGATAAAACTCGCCTGACATTTACACCTGAGGGAATGAAACACGTCCTCCGGTCCCGGAACAATAACAGATAAAGAGAAGAAAAACTGAGATACAGACGAAAACCAGTCCAGTAACATCAAAAGAAATCTCATCTGTGGGTTTTTTCCAGAGTGGTGCAGCCAGAATGAAGAGAGGAGTTTTCTCTGCAGGCTTCAGTCTGAGTCGGGGTGAAATGGTGAAGACCTGCTTTCTGGATTCATCCGTTCACGTCCTGAGCCCATGAAGCTCCGCTCACACGTCTCAGTGGAAACTCAAGACTTTCCCGTCGCTCCAGGTGGAACCTTTTCCAAAACACCTGGACCCCGTTGTCGTGGAAACGGAAGAAAACGCAACTTCTCTGAAAACGCTTCGGGAAAACCAACAACCGGCGGCCCCGAGTACAGCGTTACCATGGAAACGGACATCATTTTCAAAATGCTGCCACGTAAACAATCAACTTTTCTGAGATGAAAAAGAAAAAACGAAACGTTTTCAGTGAAAACGACCTGAAAGCAACAAGCTCGCCTTTAAAACCCTGCTGGAGCAGGAGGAACATGCAAACCGCACACGCTAACCGCTACGAGCCGCGGAAAGCGCCCGGCCGGCCGCGGCGACATGGCGAGCAGGAGGAGACGTCTCTGACCCGGAACCAGGTTCCTCTCAACGGAGAACTCAGACGAAGGCCCGACGGGCGGAACCGCGATTCAGGAAGAGACACAGCGCCGAGCGTGTTCCACGGAGAGGAGAGGAGAGAACGTCCGACTCCTCACAGCCAGTCGTTTCTCATCCTCTCTACCAGCCCCCCCCACCACACACACACACACACACACACACACACACACACACACACACACACACACACACACACACACACACACACACACACACACACACGACGCCCCGGCACTCAGCATGCCCTGCTATTAGGCTGTCACTTAGTCAGGCCAATAGAATAAGTGGCGTGGATTAGGCAGCGCGCACACACACACACATACACACACACACACACACACACACACACACACATGTACACACGCACAGTCTTGTATTTCTATCCTTGTTGGGACTGTCCATTGACTCCCATTCATGTCTAGCCCCTAACCCTGACCCTTACCCTAACCCTAACCCACACCACAACAAAGCCTAACCCTAAAGAAATGTTTTTGCACTTTTACTTTTTTCAGTAACAACAACATGGTCAAGAAAACACTGTTTCTCCTACTTAGGACCGGAAAAAGGTCCCCACAAGGCACGTCGTTTCACGTTTTGCTATCCTTGTGGGGACATTTGGCCCCAACAAGGATAGAAATACGAGAACGAACACGCGCACACACACACACACACACACACACACACACACACAGCAGAGGAAACAATCACAGCCACTCAGACAGTCGATAACAGTGAGACATAATCAACTTAGCGTCATTCTCTCTCTCTTTTTGACCTCCTGTCATCTTTTGTCATTTCCGCCAGCAGCTCATCCTTCAGCCTTTTTGCCCCCCCACCCCCCGGTCCCCCTCCTGCTCCCCTTCCTGCCCCCCCAGCTCCTCCTCCTGCCCCCCTCCCTCCAGGATTGATGACAGAGGTACAGGACCTCAGGACTGGTCTTCCACTGACCTCCTTTTCTTCCCCTCTCTCTCTCTCTCTCTCTCTCTCTCTCTCTCTCTCTCTCTCTCTCTCTCTCTCTCTCTCTCTCTGTCTCCTGGACTCCCACCTGCTCCTTTCTTCTTTTCTTCCTCTTCTTCTGTCTTTCCTTTAATCAGGGCGTTGAGCCCGGGTCCTGGAAGGAGCAGCCCTGCATGTTCTCCCTGCTCTCCCTGCTCTCCATGTTCTCCCTGCTCTCCCTGCTCTCCATGTTCTCCCTGCTCTCCATGTTCTCCATGTTCTCCCTGTTCTCCCTGCTCTCCCTGTTCTCCCTGTTCTCCATGTTCTCCCTGCTCTCCCTGTTCTCCCTGTTCTCCCTGTTCTCCCTGTTCTCCCTGTTCTCCCTGCTCTCCCTGCTCTCCCTGTTCTCCCTGCTCTCCCTGCTCCAGCACACCTGACTCTGGTGACGGTTCATCTCCAGGCTCAGCAGGAGGAACGACAACGAGCCTGACGACCACCAGCTGTGCTGAAGCAGGAGAACACGGAGAACACGGAGAACACGGAGAACATGCAGGACGTAACTTCACACTAAGCCAGAGGTCAGAGGTCGGCTCTTTGTTCCTCCTGTCTCCCACCGGCCCTTCCTCTCTCCTCATCTTCACCTTTCCAAGTTTCCTCCGTCCTCTGTGTGTGTGTGTGTGTGTGTGTGTGTGTGTGTGTGTGTGTGTGTGTGTGTGTGTGTGTGTGTGTGTGATACGTGTTCACATACAGCATGCCTCTCTCACACACTCTGCACTAATCATATAAAAAGCTCCATAATTGGAGAACTGAAGGATGATGATTCGATCAAAGCCAAAGACTTTTCCTCGTCGCCGTTGGCGGAAGAACGAGTGACCGAGTCCAGGAAGTGAAGCCGCCTCCCTCTCTTCCTCCCTCTCTCCCTCTTCCTCCCACTCCTCCCTCTCTTTCTCCTACTCTCCTCCTCTTCTCACCTCTTTCTCCTTGATGCCAGGTGAGTAAATCGAATTAAGGGGAATACAAATTGTAAATTTGTTTTCATGACAAAACACACACACACACACACACACACACACACACACACACACACACACACACACACACACACACAGCCTTTAGTGAGACGTTCTGCTGGCAGAATGAAGCTTTTTGCTGTTGATGTTGTTAATCTCAGGTAAAGGAGGTTCTGAATGGAGCAGGTGAGTAAATCGTCCAGAGGGATTCATCCATTCATCGCTCTGCTGATGAAGCAACAGCTCCTCTTCAGTGACAATGGAAATATTCAAGAAATCAATGAATGAATGAATGAGTAAACTAACGGACAGGTTCACACCTGATCAGATCAGGGTTCTGCTGCCTTTATGACCAGAAGAAGCGTTTCAGTGACTTTCAGCAAAGTCCAGCTGATCTGGATCCGTAAAGAACTTTCAGCCTTTCAAACGAGGAGAAGCCGCTCAGGAAGATTCACACAAAAATTAGATCTTATGAAGCATTTATGAAGTTTTAACTGCAGTTCAGAACAGAGAACATTTTATCACACTGAACCAGCTTTTGTTCCTAATTTTAACAGTTTCGTTCTTTTCAAGCTTTTTGTTTTTGGACATTTTTGAAATTTTAGCTGTTTAATCCATTTTACCTCTTTATTAACAGTTTTCTCTGCTGTTTTTCTGCCATATTTAATTTTCTTTTGTTACAAATTGGAGACATTTCGGGGTTTTTAAGCTGCTCTATCATTTTTACCCATTTCCTGGGGTTCTAGCAATTTTTCCCAATTTTCCTTGAACATTTTTTTTAATTCCTTTTTTAAAGCAAGAGTGAAGAATCATATAATAGTATAAAAAAATAAGTTAAATGCTTATTCGGGTTTCATGGAGCCGCTACAGAGGGACTGAAGAGCCATATGTGGCTCCAGAGCCGCAGGTTGAACACCCCCAGATTAGAAGATGAATGTTAGAAGTTCCACAGGATGAAGGAGTGACTCTGAGATGAAGGAGTGACTCTCAGAGTTTTTAATCCGTCTCGTGAGCTGCTGAATGAGTGTGAAAACAAACCCCGGCACCGGGAAGAAATGATTAAAGGGCGATTATTAGAAACTCCATTCCGTTCCTCCGGCGGACCGACAGCTCGGATGTGTCAACACCGCCCCCTGACGACGCACCGGGGAACCGCGCCAAGGGAAAAACAACGGGCTCTTCTGCTTCTCCTCTCTTTATTCAGCTTTTTAAAAGTAGTGATGAAGAGAATTATGGAGTCAAACGTTTTAAAAATTGTAAATAAAAACTGGTAAAATAGAGGACAATTGCTCTGGATGTGTGAAAGCAAATGAAAATACATTTTCAGAAGTCTGTCCTTCTACATCAACCGGATGAAACTAAATGAATCTGACTTTTGTTTATTTCTTGGTAAAGAAAAGAGTTTGGTCTTTTCTGGTCTTTTTTTTTTCCTCTCCTTCACGTCTCTTCATACCAGCAAACCGCTGAGCCAGATCTGCTCAATCTCAGCCTTTCTAGGTTTAATTCTGACATAAGAGCAACACTGGAGCAGTCGCTCACATGTCTTCCTCTCATCGTCTCCCCGCAGGTGGACGCGCGCTCCGCCGCGCCGTTACGCGCGGAGAGCGGAGGACGGAGGGGGGCAGAGAGAGGGACAGAGGGAGAGACAGGAGGAGGGACAGGGCCAGGCTTCCTTTCAAAGTAGCCTCTTTCTGCAGCCCAACAAGTCATGAATACCAAGCAGAAGGTGCCGGGAGGCTGCGGCTGCACTGAAACATCACTGAAGCTGGGTGGAGGAACACACACACACACACACACACACACACACACACACACACACACACACACACACACACATACACACACACACACGCCGGAATAAAGTCACTAAACAACCGGCAAAACTGATTAAAGAGTGCAGAGCAAAGACAGCTTTCGGCATTCAGCTTAAAACGTGCAAAATATTCTGCAGCCGCGTTTCGCTTTCTGAAGATTTCAGTTCGAATCAGATTTATTCCATAAATAAAGATCATTAATTCCCAATCACTTCATTCTACAAGCTCCGGGCTTCCTGGAGTTTTTATTCCCCGTGATAGATGTAATAAATCATCGTGATCGTGGGAGATCGTGGAGAATTTAGAGCCAACTCTTCAGCCTCTCCGGTGCGTAACAAGTGCCTCATGCAGGCTGCGGGCTGCGGAGCGGAGACGAGTCCACGGACCGGGGAGGATCTCCGGGAGGACAAACAGCTTCTGCACATCTCCTAAACTCCACGGGTCCAAAGAGCTTCAACTTGAGCTTTGACTGGATCGTCGGAACGCCGGGTGGTTATTTTGACCTGTTTAATTTAACGAACCTTCCCAGGAAAATAATGTTTTTAAAAACAATACCTCTACAAGACTAAGTGCCTTTACGTTCTCCAAATTTTATGGGACGTGGGGATGAGAGTGCTCATTTCTGGAGACACATGTTCAAACACGAGCCTCCTGAGTAACTCGGATGTCTTTAACATTCTGCTGCGCTGCGCTGCGCTGCGCTCCGGCCGAGCGGCGCACCGGTCCGCGCTCTGCCCAAACCCCCGCGAGCTCCCGGCAAAACACAACATGCACAAAACACCAGGAGAGGCCATAATAACCACAAAAGAAAAAAAAATCCTTCTGAACAATTTAAAACCGAAAAGAGAAGAAAACACCGAAGCGCCCAAAACTTCAGCGGAGCTCCGAAGCGCACGAAACCCGCAGGAGAAGCAGGCGTGAGGGCACAAAGCAACCCGCAACCACAGCAAGTGAACTCCTCAGCAAATCAGCCCAGAATTCTTTAATTACCACTGTTCTGGCAGTTGTGCTCACAAGATATTTAAAACTCAGCTCGCACCAGAAACGAAATAAACGGTTTGAACAAAATGAAACTCGGCAGCGCAGCGCGAGACAGGACGACCGCTCCGCGTCCAGTTTAGAAGAAACCATCAGCAAAACGCAGCAAAAGTACAGATGAGAGTAATCTGGGAGAGTAACGGGTCGTTACCTGGGAAGAATTGTCCATCAGTAAATCCAAAAAGTCCAAAGTGGAGGAAAGCTGCCAGCAAAGCGAGGGAATAACTCCGTTTATCCATCTCTGCTCCTCGCGCGTTTCTCCCGCCGCTCAGTCTATTGGAACATACTCCCGTCCGGTCCTGAGAGAGGGATTCCTGAGTCCGGGACAGCCGAGACACACGCGCGCGCAACTGCGATTAAATCCTCGCATTGGTGGAGAAAGACCGGCGGAGACGCAGAGAGACGCGGGGAAGAGCAGAAGTTTGGAGCGCGCTGCCTCCGAGGGTGCGAGTCCGCCTCGGTGCGCGTCCGTGCGCCCCAAAGAGCGCGCGTCAAGCAGGAGGAGGGGGGGCGCGGAGTGTGCGTGTGTGCGCGCTCTGACGGTCTCTGACAGACTGGGAAAGGAGTTGGAGAGGAATGGAGAGCAGTGCGCACCGCACCAAGACAGGTGGACGAGCGCGTGCGCCGCTTCCGGTCACGCGTTTCAAGGTAAGATGAAGAACGTGCCGGACGCAAACGGAGCAGAGCAGAAACCTGAAGGTTCAGGAAACGTCGGGTTCCACTTACTGTAATAATTATTATTGAAATAACTAATTATTATCAGTTATTTCTGTATTTCTCAGAAATGCTGACTGATATTTGACATTTCCCTCAAAGCATGTGTGGAAAATAAAGTTGGCATTCACAACTGCAGAGTTTCTGGTCAAAACATGAATTTAATCTAATCTTTTATTTACAAGTATAATTAATTATCTGACTCAGTCTGATCGGCACCTTTTCAGAATATTTATCAATATTTCTACCAAATGTAGAAATGGTCAACATTAGGAATCACAGCATTGATTTGCTCATTGAAAGGTTTTTAAAACTGGTTATTAAAAGTGAACTGACTTCATTTCTCTGAGGCTTTGATCAAGTCACTCAGTGCGCATGCGCAGGACGCATGCAGCTGCTGTGAATAAAGAAGCGTTTCTGTTGGATGCGTGTTGAAAGGTGAAACCTTTATTTTCACAAGACCGGAAGTGGGTTTTCCCCTCACAGCCTCGGCTTCACGGTCCTGGAGGATCTCCATCTGTCCTCCGGGTCCTAAAGCCTGATTCCTCCGCAAGACGGAGCCTCCCGTCACCAGATCCCGGGAACACACACACACACACACACACACACACACACACACACACACACACACACACACACACACACACACACACACACACACACACACACACACACATCTACAGACAGGACTCTGCGACATGTATTAACTTTTAATTAAACTAAAATCCAGCAGGGTGCAGCCGCTGATCCTCTGGATCATGAAGGATCTGATCTGATCTGGTCCTGGAGCTGCGATCGGCTCTTTTTAAAGGTGTCAATACTGGAAGTTCAGATTCCCAGCAGTGGAATTGGAGCCAGAAGAAGACGGAACGCCGTCGCTGGAATCCCAGCAAGGTTTCAAACCAAAGAAACAAATGCGAGAAGCGGATTTCAGAAATTTAACTGTTGAGGATGAAAGGAAGAGGAAACTCCAGTGAGCGGGTTTCTCCCTGGCCTCGTTCACACGGAGACGTTTTCAAGTGAAAAACCATTTGCTGCCTTTACATGTTCCGGCCCGAAGCCGTCTCCACGGAAACAGGCGGGAAACGCACCTTTTTTTGGAAACTATTCCAAAGGAGAAACTTTTTCGAAAACGCTCTGTCTCCATGGAAACTTGAGAACCAACATGTTTTTGGTACCTTTAAGGTGATATAAGCAACACTGACACCCAGTGTTTCACATGGGAACTGCAGGCAGTCTCTTTTCAAGACAAAACACCTGATTGACTCGTGTACCAGGAAGTAGTGGCGTTCTAGCCCCGCCCACCACCCACCCAGCGTTAAACTGGTGCCGGCTGGAGCGTCAGGCAGGTTCTGGATCGATACCGACGCCGCTTCAGAAACAGGAAAATGCTGAAACGGCTGGAGTTCAATCCGTGTATCATTCGTTCAATTGATATTCAATTTAGAATCAAAAAACAAAATATTGAAAAATGAGTCGTTTTTCCTTTTTTCGTTTTTAAAATGAAAACAAATAAATGAAAATTGGTTCATTTTTCAATATCCCGTTTGTTAAGACAGATCAAATAAAGGAAAGTTGAAATACGGCCACAGAGCAGACTTTAATGTGATTTTTCAATTTCTTCGATCTCCGTGACCCGGAAGTTCTATCGTCTGTGTTTTGGTTTTTGTCGGCGGGAAGGTGGGCGGGTCACGGGACCCTGTCGGTCAGTTTAAGGCCAGCACACACTACTATACACTACTACAGAAGGATCAGGCCGAATTTTGCCCCGATCTTCTCCTCCCGACCGAAGCCGACAAGGTCCGACTGTCGGGAGTATGATAATGATCTCGGGTCCGATCTTCGTGTAGTGTTCGGGGGGTTCAGAGAGATGTTTTCCGGTCGGAGCCTCTCGGGAGGCGTCGGAAGGGGAGATCGTAAATAATGAACATGTTTAATATTTCTGATCGCAAATCCTGTGGTGCGTGGAGCTCTGAGAGGCGCTGATCAGCTCCGAGTAGAGCTGTCCACTCCCTCGAAATAAAGCTCCCTGATTGGCTGGTGCTGCTGCTTAAAAAAAATCCCCTCTCAGCTGTCAGAGATGGAGACATATGTGAAATATATTCACTATATGACAGTGAAAGAGAAAAGTCAGAACTCCATTCAGACCCAAACTCCGATCTGCTCATTCATCTGCATCGCCAGTCCTGCAATAATCCCGATGTTTGAATTCATGTCCACTATTAACCATCATGGAAAAAAAAAACAACTTTCCCTGCCTTCAGAGAGACGAAATTTACCTAATCGCTTAAGAGCAGTAGCAGACTCTGACAAAGCTACTTTTTTAAATCACCATATATCTTAAATCATTCTTTTTGTCCCCAGATTGGATAGTTTACACCAGAATAAAATCTCGTTGAGCTTTGATTAGGTAAATTTCATTATGCGTCGCTCGTCTCTCTGAAGGCACGGAGTCAGGATATTAAAGTTGTTGTTTTTTTTTTTCATTTATTTTTTTCCTCATTCTTCCGTGATGGTTAATGTAGGACTTGCGATGCAGATCGTAGTTTGGGTCTGAATGGAGGAAATACAGTTTATCCTGGAGCGACCCAGTTATTGAGGATTAACCCCTCACTTTCTTCACTGCTGAGTTTAGGAGTTCTGACTTTTCTCTTTCACTGTCATATAGTGAATATATTTCACATATGTCTCCATCTCTGACAGCTGAGAGGGGATTTTTTTTAAGCAGCAGCACCAGCCAATCAGGGAGCTTTATTTCGAGGGAGTGGACAGCTCTACTCGGAGCTGATCAGCGCCTCTCAGAGCTCCACGCACCACAGGATTTGCGATCAGAAATATTAAACATGTTCATTATTTACGATCTCCCCTTCCGACGCCTCCCGAGAGGCTCCGACCGGAAAACATCTCTCTGAACCCCCCGAACACTACACGAAGATCGGACCCGAGATCATTATCATACTCCCGACAGTCGGACCTTGTCGGCTTCGGTCGGGAGGAGAAGATCGGGGCAAAATTCGGCCTGATCCTTCTGTAGTAGTGTATAGTAGTGTGTGCTGGCCTTAAACTGACCGACAGGGTCCCGTGACCCGCCCACCTTCCCGCCGACAAAAACCAAAACACAGACGATAGAACTTCCGGGTCACGGAGATCGAAGAAATTGAAAAATCACATTAAAGTCTGCTCTGTGGCCGTATTTCAACTTTCCTTTATTTGATCTGTCTTAACAAACGGGATATTGAAAAATGAACCAATTTTCATTTATTTGTTTTCATTTTAAAAACGAAAAAAGGAAAAACGACTCATTTTTCAATATTTTGTTTTTTGATTCTAAATTGAATATCAATTGAACGAATGATACACGGATTGAGTTCTCCGGTTGTTCGGCTGTCCATCCACTCGTGCGGAACAAAGCGCTCACTGAGACGCAGCGTTTCCACAAAGACGCATTGTCCTCGTTTCCACAGCAACGAGGTGGAGTGTTTTCAAAAAGTTCCACCTTGGACGCAGTTCTTAAAAAGTTAGGATTCCAGAAGCTGCGGCTGCTGCTGTGTGAACGGACGTCCAGGCCGCCGTGGACGTTTTGAGTTTTTGGCTGAAAGCCAGGCGTCAGTGACGGAAACCGCTTCAAATCTGAACTTCAGTTTCTTTTTTTAATGTGATATCAGATTTAAAAAAGTCAATATTTTCACGAAACCAAAAAATAACTAGAGAAAATTAATCCAATGAAGCCAATTTTAGTGATGCAAAACACAGAAACGCCCCCAAAATAAAAACAGAGCTGATGACTGAGCTCAGCTCCCAGAGTCCTGTTGTGTTAAATGATAAGCAGCTCTAAAAAAAATCAATGTTTTCTTTCAAATTGTCTGGAGGTTTGACCGGTTTTGGTCCATTTTCTGAATTCTAAATTCTTAAATTAAGATACTTTTACTCTGAAATAAGTCAGAAAATCTGCTAATAGAACAAGAGAAAATTGTTCTGATTTCAGAGAACTTCTTCATCAAGTCTTTCAATCTTGATTAAATATAATATTTAAGTGAATTTATCCTAAATCAAGTAAAATGAGAAAAGAATGAAACAAAAACTTGGTCAGATTTTGACTTTCTGTGTAAAATGGTTAAAACAGCTAAAACTTCAAAATGTGCTGATATAAACAGCTTGAAAAGAACAAAACTGCTGAAATCAGGTAAAAAATCTCTTAAATATAGAAAAACCTTCTCTGTCCTGAACCGGAGATGAAACTTCATGAAAGCTTCATCAGATCTAGTTTCTGTCTGAAGCTTCCTGAGCTGCTTCTCCTCGTTTTAAAGGTTAAACGTTCTTTATGGATCCAGAACTGCTGGACTTGAGGTCATGAAGGTTTCAGAACCCTGAGCTGGAATCACTTCTGCAGGCAGATCTGGACCCCGAGCAGCAGAGCCCGAACCCCGTCAGTCCCTTGCCCTCCAGCGTCTGGGTCGTTGAGGGAAACAGCTTCTCCTCCGCGGCCTCACTTCCTGTTGTCCTCCGCCGCCTCACTTCCTGTTCTCCTCTGCCGCCTCACTTCCTGTTCTCCTCTGCCGCCTCACTTCCTGTTCTCCTCCATCGCCTCACTTCCTGTTCTCCTCCACCGCCTCACTTCCGCCGCCTCACTTCCTGTTCTCCTATGTCGCCTCACTTCCTGTTCTCTCCGCCACCTCACTTCCTGTTCTCCTCCGCCGCCTCACTTCCTGTTCTCCTCCACCGCCTCACTTCCTGTTCTCCTCTGTCGCCTCACTTCCTGTTCTCTCCGCCACCTCACTTCCTGTTCTCCTCCGCCGCCTCACTTCCTGTTCTCCTCCGCTGCCTCACTTCCTCTTCTCCTCCGCCGCCTCACTTCCTGTTCTCCTCTGCCGCGTCACTTCCTGTTCTCCTGCAACCCTTCAGTGTTTTCCCACCAAAATATGAATATTTCCATTATTTAGCAACGTGGAAATCAGTGTCTCATTAAGCAGACAGTTTGTCCAAGCGGAGACCAGGACCAGGGCCAGGACCAGGACCAGGACCAGGACCAGGACCAGGACCGGATCCTCCTCTCATATTCATTAGGAATCATTTACGCAGCGTCGGGTCGGTTCTGGTTCTGGTTCTTCCTACATCCTCCTCCTGTCCAGGCTTCACCTTGCTCCATCAATCCCCTGCAGCGCCACCGCCGATCAGACGGCGCCTGAAGACACCTGGGACAGACGGAGCCTTCGTCTGGGTTCACTCCTTCATCCTCCCAGGCTCCTCCTCTTCCTCCTTCAACCAGAGGGACGGGCTTGACGAGCCGACACCGGTACTCAGGAGACGAATGTGGGCGAGAACCAGAGACGCTCAAACCGACTGGTCAAAACACAGAAAGGACAGGAAACCCAAAGCAGATCCAGAAGGAATCCAGACTCAGGATTCAGCCAGTCAAAGGAGTTCCACAGGGTTCTGAGCTCAGACCCTTCAGAATTATCTCATGTCATGAATTTCTTCGAGTCTGGTTTGTGAAACTTCTTCATTCCATTTTTAAAATGAATTTGATTGGATGCAAACATCCTGTTAGATGGATCTTAAAGAAATGTAAAAAAGTGAGAAAAAAGCAGAGAATGAGACAAAGTGTCGTTTTGTCCTCCGGAAACATAAATAAGTGATGAGCAGCTGCAGAGTGCACCGTCAGAAAATACCCAGGAGATTAAACTATTAAGGGCTGTTTCACTGAGCACCAATCACCTGGGAGGGAGGCGGACCTTCATCAAGCTGCCCGGAATGTAAATCACACTTTCAGAGGGAACGGTGGGATAACGGGCGTGGAGAACGGCGAGGCCGGAGGGGGCAGCGGACATGTGGGCGTGACCGTCCGGCTGGATTTCCGTGTCCGTGGACTTGCTCGGCTGCAGATGCCCCTGATAAGGTTGGGCGCAGGATTCAGACTCGTCTCTCAGAGAGCAGGGATTATGTTTGGTCAGAATGTTGACAGCAGGCTGAATAATGCAGGAGGGCAGATTAGGTCCCCGGTTCGATCCCAGGCCTCTGCTGCGTGTCGTTCTGTCCTGTTTCTGCCAGACACTGAAGCAATCTGAAAAACCCTTCAGATCAGAGCCGTCGCTCCACAGGTCCGTCCGATCTGCTGCTCCAACATTCTCTGATCAATTTTTTAAAAGGAGAAAACTTTATCTGTTTGTCTTTTTCGAAATCTTTGGTGCTAAATGAATTATTTATTTGAGGAGCAGCCAGCAGATGAGTCTCCCTGATGTCCAGTCAATTTATCTCCACTAGCGCCGCAGCGTTCGTCGCCACAAACACAAAGAAATCCAGGAAAACAGATTAACGGCAGAAACTCCTCTAATTGAAGACATCTAATATCGGAGCCTCCGGAGCCCCTGCTCTTCACCTGCTCTCCAGACGGCGTCTCCCCGGAGAGACGCCGCCGTTCTCCTGTAATACTCACTAAATTGCTTTGAAAATCTCATTTGCTGTGTGTGTTGCTCGTGGCAGCCAAGTTTTTACACTAACAAAGCAGAGCCGGCGCGATATTCAGCAAGAAAACAGCATTTAATGTGTTTGGATGAGGAACGCTTCTTTACAGGACGGAACCTCGGGGACTCACGCTTTGTTTTCCATCAAGGCTTCAAAACCCTCGGAGATCCCAGAGAGCACCGGTCTGCTTTGTCCTGGTTCTGGTGTATTTTCCAAAGTGTTTGTTTTATTTTTTATTCTTGCATATCTATCGATGTGATCAGAGACACAGATATAGAACCGAGTGGAAACATCTGGAACCCGGAAGAGGCAGACATAACTGAGACCGAGTTCACGCCTCAAACATTTCCAGGGAAAACAGGAAGCTGAGGTCGTGTTCTGGAGGTTCGACTCAACACCAGTCGTTCTTCTAAAGGCAAAAATAAACCGAAGCTGGTGAAAATCTCAACACAGATGATGGATCAACATCGATCTGTTCCAACTGAAAACCTACAACGAACCAGAAAACAAGCTCATCAACAAGCAAACAGTCCGATAAATCCTCGTCTTCACTCAGAAACAGGAAGACTGAAGAATAACGGATATCTGCGAAAAGCTCCGAGGTTCCAGAGGAGCAGACGATCCGTCAGAATCCTCGCCGTTCTGACAGAACCGGAGCTTCAGCGCTCGTCTAACAGGTGCTTTGATTCTCCGTCTGACAGGCTCTGCCACGTCGACCAATTAGCAGCGATCAGCGGCTCGAATCTGCTGGAAATGAGCTTGTATTTTTATGTCTGACTCACTTTTCGGAGCTTCTTTTGCTCCTCAATATACAGTTTTTGACAGTTGGTTCTAATGAAGCGCCGTCAATCTACAAAGAGATGAGTAACAGCCACGACGTGAACAGAGAACGGCGAGGAAACGGCGAGGAAACAGCGAGGAAACGGGGAGAAACGGGGAGGAAACGGCGAGAGGAGAAGATGAAAAGAAAGCACCGAGGCGTCGGTGAGAGGGAAGTTACTCCAGCAGGGAGTCGCGTTCGGAACGCCGAGGAACTCCGTTTACCAGCCAGACATACAGCCGCCATCAAAGAAACGCCAGCGCAGGTGGTCCATGTGTGTGTGTGTGTGTGTGTGTGTGTGTGTGTGTGTGTGTGTGTGTGTGTGTGTGTGTGTGTGTGTGTGTGAAAATGCATGAGATCTAACAGAGTGCGTCAGTGTGTGTTTCAGTAAACTTGCAGACAGTGTTTCTCCGCGATCGGCGGTGATTTGCAGCTGAGCGCTGCAGGACAGACGGACTCGTCCCCTCCGCGGGACTGATGGACGGTTCTGCGTCTCCGTCGGAGAAATCAGGAGAATGGAAGACGCTTCGTCAGTCCTCCTGCGCAGAGAGCCTCAGCCGTGTGTGTTCTGCCTGCGATTTGCATTGAAATCACATCAGCCAGCAGCCAGAGTAATGACCTGGTGTGGGGGGGCTGGGGGGCTGGGGGGGGGGGTGTCAGGAAGACAGGAAGGAGGCAGAGAAGCTGGAACACTGACAGAAGAGCGGAGAAGTGAAAGCGAAGCAGCGGGAGGAGGAGAAGCAGAGTGACCCGAGATCAGAGCCGAGGGGTCAAACTGAGGTCATCAGGAAACAGAGCCCCGCTGGGGTCAAGGGTCAGGATGGAACAAGACGAGACGAAGACAAACTCCCAGAAACCTCAGTCTGAACGGACTCTGCTGTCCAAACAGGAACAGAGAGTCCAGAATTCCTCCAAAACCTGATCCACAGAGCACCGGGCGGACTGCCAGAAGGTCAGAGGTCACAGCACGAAGCATTTTCAGGAGGAACGTCGCGCTCTGGGGTAACGTCACTGGATTCCCAGCTGAAGTCGTCTAAAAGTTCTCCAGCAGAGAGAAATGATGAACCGGAGTCGGTACAATAATTCAGCTGTCCTCCTGAACTGATGTTAAAGACTGTCTGAGCTCAGCAGGAACTATCAGGTTTCTAAATAAATATATTGACAATATATTCATTCTTTAATAGACTTTTTAGTTCGTCAGGAGGGTGTAAAAATAAGATTATCCACACATTAATCAGTAGAGTGGACCTGAGCTTTGGGTCATGACTGAAAGGACAAGATCCGGATACAAGCGGCTGAAATGAGCTTCCTCCGCAGGGGGGCTGGACTCCCTTAGAGACAGGGGGAGGAGCTCCGTCACCAGGGAGGAGCTCGGAGTAGAGCCGCTACTCCTCCACATGGAGAGGAGCCAGCTGAGGAGGCTCAGCATCTGGTTAGGACGCCTCCTGGACGCCTCCCTGGGGAGGAGCTCCGGGCATGTCCCACTGGGAGGAGACCCCGGGGAAGACCCAGGACACACTGGAGAGACCATGTCTCTCGGCTGGCCTGGGAACGCCTTGGGATCCTCCCAGAGGAGCTGGAGGAAGAGTCTGGAGACAGGAAGTCTGGGCATCTCTGCTGAGACTGCTGCCCCCGCGACCCGGCCCTGGATAAGCGGTGGAAGATGGATGGATGGATAATCAGTAGAAATATGGACTAATAAAATAACAATGTTGTAAAAGTGCCTGAAGGGGAAGAAGAGTGCAGAAGAGAGGAAGAGGAGAGGAAGACGTTCTGTTAGAGCCGAGTTTATACCGGAACCAGATACAAACACAACGCAGTAAATAATGGAAAAGGTTTTAGAAGTGTGTGTATAAGAGAATAAATAATCCGATGAGAAGACTGAAACGTAATAAAGGAGAGAGAGAGGTGCTGGAACTGAATAAAAACAAAGAGGAAATGAAAATGAAGTGTGTGAAGAAAGTAAACACAGTAAATTGAGAAAAGAAGAATAACGTGTGAAAATGGAAGGATGCAGGAAGAGAAAACACGAGAGATGGAAACTGAAATAAAGGAAACTAGAAATTGGCACTCAGAGAGGCAGCCCTCCGCCACAGCTCAGATCAGTCACCAACAACCAGAAGAACACCGTATAAAATCAAACATTGAGATCGAGGTGTGATCGGAGCGGAGCGCTGCGGCGTGCGGCGCCTCTCTCTGTCGTCCTCTCTCCCTGTGTGTGTGTGTGTGTGTGTGTGTGTGTGTGTGTGTGTGTGTTTATCTGAAAAGGAAAACTGAAAAGCAACATAATTTATCTTATTTTACTTCATTTTAATGTGAAAATTGACCGGATTCTCTCGTATTTTCCGTTCCCGACTTCCTGTGTGGTGCGATCTGCTCTGTCCAGCTTTACAGCCGGCGGTCCACGGCGAGCCGCCACCCTCCTGTATGAACCGTCAGATCGGTTAACGGGGCGCCGGTCTGACAGTCGGTGCGCGGCGCTTCCACTTCCGCGTCAGAAGCGGTGCGTCCTGTGAACCAGGCGTTTGTCCCCCCCGTCGGCGGGCTGCCCAACCATGTGAAAGACTCCCTACCTCTCAATGATAAAGAATCCTTTAAAAAACTCCTGGATCCAGACAGTGATCTGGATCATCCGCTAAAAATTGAATGGATTCTAAGTTAGCCCAAGACCCACCTTTCCACTAAGTTTCATTGCAATCCGTCCATTACTTTTTCCATAATCTTGCTAACAGACCAACAAACCGACATGATTACATAACCTCCTGGCGGAGGTAAATATCCAACAACAATAAGTCTGAGGAAGTGAAAGGAAAAGAGAGAGAGACGGGCAGACAGGAAGCAGCAGGAAGAATCTGGTTTTCTCAGGTGGAGAGAATGGGCATCTGGGTGGAGCCAGGACCCTTTTTGGAAGTGTGAATTTGTAAACCAGCCTCCTCGTCAATAACTGGATGGTGTTCTCACCGTGGAACCAAAAGCACGGAGCGGGATGCGCTATGACTCAAATGAGGCGGTGGGGGGCGTCGCGGCGTCACGCTGACGTAACGGTCAGGCGCTCTCTCACCGGAAAAGTTGTTTCTGTGTTTCGTTGACAGTCCTGCCCCGATAAAATTTTCGGCCCAGATGTCCAGAAAAATGCTCGTTTCGCTGGAACTCCAGGTCTGCCCTCGGCTGCTCTGCGCCATGTCGATGTGCGCACTCAGAATAACAGGAAGCGGCGTCCCCACAGTGGAGTTACGTGTCGTGCGTTATGGAAGCCTCACACGGACAAAAGTGCGGCAAACGAGGAAAGTTGTCTCGATCCAGGCCGTGTTCTCCCTGCATCTAGATGGAGCCGGGGTCGACCTTGGACCTCCTCCTCGAAGCGGCCCTGGCTCCACCCAACGTGAAAAACATGTTCACACTGTGGCTCCCGGCTCCACCACAGGCCGCTACATCAGTTAGGTCGAGCCAAATACCTCAGGTGGGAACACGGCCGATGAGACGGTGGAGCCACCCGCCCGGAGCGAGATGAACGCAGGAGCATCAGCGGTCAGGCGGAGGCAGGACGAGGAAACGGCACGACCAGAGACGCAGCAGGACACGACCAGAGACGCAGCAGGACACGACCAGAGCCTCAGTAGGACACGACCAGAGACGCAGCAGTTAATCAGACTGTCCGACCTCTGCTTGACCTCTGCTTGACCTCCATCCAGACGCTCAACACCGTCAGAACAAGGAAAATCTGTTTTCAGAGGATTTGTTCACTTTTCAAAACAACCATTCAAACGTAGAGGAAGCAGCAGCAGCAGGTCCCTGAACACACACCCTGAACACACACCCTGAACACACACCCCGCCCTCACCTGGTTTCCGGTGGCGCTGGGCTGAGAGGAGGCAGCTCTGGACCCACTGGCTGAGGCGGAGAACGGGTCACAGCTGGAACTGCTCCCTCTCTTCCATCCGTGGCCGAGAACAGGAAGTAACAGAGACTCAGGCCTGGAAACACAGGAAGGGAGACTGCTTTAACAGCAGGAGCTGGACCACAGCGTCTGGATCCCAGATCCTGCTGAAGGTCTCCTCTGAGCCTGGTTCTGCAGGTTCTGCTCCTCTGGGTCTGGTTCTGCAGGTTCTCCTCCTCTGGGTCTGGTTCTGAAGGTTCTCTTCAGACTATATTTCTGCCGTCCAGACTGTCTTCAGGTCAAACGTCAGAGTTTCTCTCTGAGGTGAAACTTTAGTAAACAATTAAAACATCGGCTTGAGCTCTGCAGACCAATCAGATCAGAGTAAACACTGATTTCTTTTCAATCTGAAGGTTTTGCAGGCGGAGCTGCTGCAGCTCGGCAGGCAGTTCAGTTTTCATTAGGCTGTTTACAACGTTTTTGTTTCATGGGGCTTTTTACAGCACATCCAGAGCTTTATTAGCTAAATATCCAGAGCCAGAATCTGCTCCATCTGCACTTTCAGTGTTTATTTACATTTGCAGTATACGACAGAGAGATGTGCAGGACAAAGTTTTGCTTTGCCGTGATAAATCAGGCGTTCCCTGTTTCACTTAGCATCCCCAAACTTCATAATACATAAGCACAAAGCACACGCAGAGTGAGAATGCTCCAGGATGAACAGCTTCCTTCCAGGGATGCTGGAATCCAGACCCTGAAAATCCTTCACTGCAGAATCAACACAGTCCAGAGCTGTCTCTGGTAAGACTGAGGGAAGAGTGGACGCAGACCGCTGAACCAGATCCTCACAGACACAGGGAGAACATGAAAACTCTGCAGCATGAGCCCCAAATCTGCAATCGCTTTGTTTTCTGGGGCATCGACAAAAATCACAGCTGAGTCTGGTCCTGCAGGAAGTCTCCTCTGAGCCTGGTCCTACAGGAAGTCTCCTCTGAGTCTGGTTCTACAGGAAGTCTCCTCTGAGCCTGGTCCTACAGGAAGTCTCCTCTGAGCCTGGTTCTACAGGAAGTCTCCTCTGAGCCTGGTTCTACAGGAAGTCTCCTCTGAACCTGGTCCTGCAGGAAGTCTCCTCTGAGCCTGGTTCTACAGGAAGTCTCCTCTGAGCCTGGTTCTACAGGAAGTCTCCTCTGAGTCTGGTTCTGCAGGAAGTCTCCTCTGAGCCTGGTTCTACTGGAAGTCTCCTCTGAGCCTGGTCCTGCAGGAAGTCTCCTCTGAGCCTGGTCCTACAGGAAGTCTCCTCTGAGCCTGGTTCTACAGGAAGTCTCCTCTGAGCCTGGTTCTACAGGAAGTCTCCTCTGAGCCTGGTCCTGCAGGAAGTCTCCTCTGAGCCTGGTTCTACTGGAAGTCTCCTCTGAGCCTGGTTCTACTGGAAGTCTCCTCTGAGCCTGGTTCTGCAGGAAGTCTCCTCTGAGCCTGGTTCTACTGGAAGTCTCCTCTGAGCCTGGTCCTGCAGGAAGTCTCCTCTGAGCCTGGTTCTACTGGAAGTCTCCTCTGAGTCTGGTTCTGCAGGAAGTCTCCTCTGAGCCTGGTTCCACAGGAAGTCTCCTCTGAGCCTGGTTCTACTGGAAGTCTCCTCTGAGTCTGGTTCTACTGGAAGTCTCCTCTGAGTCTGGTCCTGCAGGAAGTCTCCTCTGAGCCTGGTCCTGCAGGAAGTCTCCTCTGAGCCTGGTTCTACAGGAAGTCTCCTCTGAGCCTGGTTCTACAGGAAGTCTCCTCTGAGTCTGGTTCTGCAGGAAGTCTCCTCTGAGTCTGGTTCTACTGGAAGTCTCCTCTGAGTCTGGTCCTGCAGGAAGTCTCCTCTGAGCCTGGTTCTACAGGAAGTCTCCTCTGAGCCTGGTTCTACAGGAAGTCTCCTCTGAGCCTGGTCCTGCAGGAAGTCTCCTCTAAGCCTGGTTCTACAGGAAGTCTCCTCTGAGTCTGGTCCTGCAGGAAGTCTCCTCTGAGCCTGGTTCTGCAGGAAGTCTGCTGCGCTCTACATCTGGTTTAAACCCTGTGGTGTTTGGTGTCTTCATGTCAACAGACCCATTTTCAAACAGACATGAATTTTCCACGTCTATTTTTGTGTGTGGGAAGAAACTGGAGTTCTTCAGAAAAAACACGCTTCAGGAGAACATGCAAACCCAGCAGGTGGACTGGAACTCCTGTGAGGTGGTCGTTCACTCCACTGCACCACCTTACTGCTCAGTGAAGCCTGTAACGGCCAGCGCCCTCATACTGCGGAACGGCTGCGCTGCGCTGCGTCGCGCAGATCGCAGCGCAGCGCAGCGCAGCGCAGCGCAGCAACTGAAGTCAGTGAAGTGGCAGCAGAGCGCCCACTGCCTGCGCGAGGGCTGCGTCGAGCGTCCACCCGCCGTCGTCCTGCGGACAGCTCTCCACTAAACTTCGGTCCGGCTCTATTTTTGCTGGAGGCGCAGCGGAGCCGGAGTCAATTTCCCATCATGTCAAAGCAACAACAGGAAACCAAAAGAGAGCAACATCCGTTTTATCAAAACAAATGACTACAAAAGTTGACTTTTTTTTTCCTAGGCAAATATCTATATAGGTTACTATTGAAGCTGTCACACATGTTTTTACATGTAAATAAAAGCGTAAATATACACTTTTATGGATGAGTGTTTTATTTTGAAAGCTGAACACGCTCTGGCGTCGCAAAACAAAGGAGTAGTGAAGTTTTTAAACCTGAGAGCAGCATGGCTGACGAAGAGAAACTGATCCTGGAGGAACAAGAGCACAAAATCCTCTCTGACAGCAGTCATCCTGTTTATAAAGACGCCAGCAGGAAGGAGAACACTCGGGCAACAACAGCTGAAGTTATTGGCGTGAGTGGTCAGTAAAGTGTGACGATATAAAGTACCTGTTCAAACATGTTTTCATTGACATCGTCATGGAAACATACATAGTCCCACACACTGAGCGCATGTCTGGTCAAAAGGCGGAGTGCTGTGGCGCAGCCGCACCGCATCAGGTGGGCGCTCTAGTACAGCTGCGTGAGCGCTGCGACCTGCGCGACACGGCGCAGGTCGCAGCCGTTCCGCAGGATGTGGGCGCTCGGCGTAAATATTCCTGCCTTCTGCTCAGAAATGCAAAGTGTGTGATGACTGATCAGTCTGATCCACCTGAAACATTCATCCCGCTCACAGCAGGGGGTCCACCATCCAGCAGCGTGATGGGAAATCGGCCTTCCACGTCGTCAGGACTGTCAGACATGGTGAAGAAACACAGAAACACAAAGAGCTGGCCTCCCCTGGCCAGCTGTGAGACAGCCGCCAGCCAGAACCCTTCCATCCCGTCCTGAAGCAGGGACTCAGCCTCAAGGCCGCCGTCCAGCGAACCGTCCAGGATCAAACTCATTTCCTCTTCCTGAGGTACCGTTCGCATGGTGTTCCACATTTCGGTTTCAGGTTTTGTGTTGGAAACGATGGACTCTGCCTGTTGGACCACGAGTGTTGGAAACAATGATGGGAGACGACGGACAGAACGCCCAGCGGGACGTTATTCTACCCAAACCACCAAGTCCACAAGCGCCTGCCGTTCACCCGGAACACAGCCTTGTTTTCACCCGTTCACATGACAACAGAGCCCAAGCATTTTTCAAAAACTTCCACCATGGGAGCTGTTTTAGAAAAGTTCTGTTTTCAGTGGCGTCGTGTGAACGGACGCTCAGACGCTCCGAGTTTCCACACATCAGCTGGAACTGTCAGGTTCTCATAGATCCCAACACGACACAGCTGTTCCCTTCACCTGTCAGCATCCCACACACACACACACACACACACACACACACACACACACACACACACCGGGCAGCCGGCCAACACACACTCTCTGGGTAATAAAGCTGAGCAGTGGGGAGTGTCGTCACCGGGAGAGGCGGTGACGTTCTGCGGCGAGGCTCTGGATGAACACCGCCACTCCGCCTGTTGTTACTTCATGTCTGGGACACCTGATCCCAGACATGAAACACTGATCCTGACCAATGGGAAGCGACGGAGGTGGAAGAACCGGAGCCTCAGCCGGATTGCGTAACCCAAACTGTCCCGCCGCCACGCCGAGGCGGCTCGCCATAAAGCATGAAGGGCTGCATCAGTACGCCGCCAGCAGCTGACTTTCTGATGTCCTGAGAGACGGCGAGAGTGTGTGTGTGAGTGTGTGTGTGTAATAAAAATGACTCACCCTCAGAAAAGGACAGACAAGGTGAACATCATGTAAACGCCATTCTTTAACATACTGCTCTGCTTTAACATCTTGACTCAACCAATCAGCATTTTTCAGATGATACTTTGTTGCAGTTCAGTCAGGAAAGTTCTAAATGACATCATCTAATTTGCATAGCTGCTCATTTGCATATCACTGTCAAATTAGATTATGTTACTTAAAACTGATACATTGTTGCAGCTCTTCAGTCAGTCAGTTCTAAATGACGTCATTGTTCAGGAAGAAGGAACCTCATTGGTGCAAAGTGACAGAAATACAACCATAGAGCCCTGACCAGCATGTCCCAGTGTTAATGTTCAGAGTGTATTGTTCTCTGTGTTCTCCAGTGATGATGTCTAGTATCTTGTTCTCTGTGTTCTCCAGTGATGATGTCTACAGTGTGTTGTTCTCTGGCTGGAGGTCCTGGACTCGTCAGTCTGAGTGTGTGTCGTCCTCCAAGGGCGAGTGAGGTTGTGCTGCAGACAGAGATGTGTAGCTGGAGGTGAGCACAGCGACATTTCAGCAGGAACAAGCCGTTTCCTGGAGGTGGGAGTCCAGTGTGTGTGTGTGTGTGTGTGTGTGTGTGTGTGTGTGTGTGTGTGTGTGTGTGATTTATCGCCGGCCGGCTGGAGCCACAACAGTCGGCATCGGTCACGTTAAAGGACATCAAGCAGGAACACACACCAAGAGTCACAGTGGGAACACTGGATGTGCATGGAGCACACGATTTCAAGATAAACACACACACACACACACACATATTTAACGAGGCAGGGCAGCAGAAATATGTGTGTGTGTGTGTGTGTGTGTGTGTGTGTGTGTGTCCAAGCGGTAATCATCTTCCAGAAGTTGTCTCTTACATCTGATGTCTTGGGAGATACAAGAAGAAAAACATTAACATGAGATATGGGCGAGTTCACACTGTGTGTGTGTGTGTGTGTGTGTGTGTGTGTGTGTGTGTGTGTGTGTTTAACCTCGGGGAATTACAGTGAATCCAACATGGGGGGTTTCAGATCTGTATCAAAGAGTCTGAAGGATTCAGATGTGCCCTTGAGCACCACAGAAACACACACACACACACACACACACACACACACACACACACACACAAACACACACACACACACACACACACACACACACACACACACACACACAGTTTAAATCGTTATGTTTTTAATCTCTCATTTGGTATCCTGACACACACTTTCTGTTTTCCAGCAGAAGCGTCTTTACCAGCTTCACCCTGAACGACTGTGGACAGTCAGACAGCGAAGGCTTTACAGGAAGAGACTCACATCCCCAACCAACACACACTCTCGTCGTCACCACCACGGTGTTCTTGGGGTTGTGCTTTGGTATAGTGGTTTGCATTGTTGCCGCTCAGTGAGAAGTCTCTGGTTCGAGTCTTCCTCCTGGTAAATCCTGGTCCTGAGCTGCAGTCCGGCCCGATGCAGACCCAGTCTGAGGACTCTGAAAGGCTCTGGAGGTCTTTGAGTTAGATTTCCTGTTAAAAACGGATCTATGAATCATTGACGGTGTATAAGATGGACGGAGCTGTTCCAACAAGTGAGGCCCACCAGGAAGCGTTCATATCCCAGCATGCACCAGGGATTCCACAGCTTACAGCTGTTTTTTTCCTGGTCAAAGAGACCAGCTGGTCCCTCTGGAAACACAATATTGAATATTTTAGAGTGTTAAAGTTTTCATGAAGAGGGGGCGTGGCTTCTTGATTGACAGCTCCTTCCAGCAGGTCTACATGAAAGAAGTGACATTAAGATGAAGTTCTCTATTTTCCACAGTGACAGTGTTTGTTGACTTGTTCTAGTTGTTGGTTCACTGTAACCATGACTAGTTCCCGGATGAACGGCTCTGAAGACCCTCAGGATTCTGTGATCCAGTTCTTTCTGTAAGTAAAGTTTTGAATTCATGTGTGTGTGTGGTGTCAGCAGTAAACATGAAGTGGAATGTTCTCCACACTCTGCCTGTTTTTCTGAGGTTCTACATCCTGAACATGTGGTTTAACCTGCTTGAACCCATTGTGGTTCTCCTGCCGAGCCACGGAGTCACGGTTCCGTTCCGAGATCCACTGGCTGCAGGGGTCGCAGAGAGGAGCCCCGGTGGGGGGAAAGCTCTGCCGCCGGCCCCGCTGGACGGCCGGGGGGAAGCAGGGCTGCAGGCAGGGCTGAGCGGCGGCCCGGTGCTGCATGGGGACCCGAGTCCTCCTGATGGAGGCTCAGTCCTGGACGCCGTGAGGCCGGTACCGGACGGTCAGCTGGTCCCGTCAGATCCAGAAACACTGAACAGCGACAATCTTCATATCGTTTACTGACAAGTAAATGAAATGAAGACTGGAATCAGCTGATAGCAGACGTCACTTGATCACACACAGCAGTCCTGAACTCAGGCAGCCCCGCCCCTTACTGCTCACTCAGCCCCGCCCCTTACCGCTCACTCAGCCCCGCCCCTTACCGCTCACTCAGCCCCGCCCCTTACTGCTCACTCAGCCCCGCCCCTTACTGCTCACTCAGCCCCGCCCCTTACCGCTCACTCAGCCCCGCCCCTTACCGCTCACTCAGCCCCGCCCCTTACTGCTCACTCAGCCCTGCCCCTTACTGCTCACTCAGCCCCGCCCCTTACTGCTCACTCAGCCCCGCCCCTTACCGCTCACTCAGCCACGCCCCTTACTGCTCACTCAGCCCCGCCCCCTCACTGTCTTTTTTTTTTCTTTTTTTTTTGTCTCTGGCTCCAAACATCCAACATGTCCGCCTCCTCGCTGGCTTCATTTCCTGACATTAGAAACAAGCGGGTGAGGTCAGGAACGCGGCGTCCGTCTTCTGCACTGTCAGTGATGATGCGGAGCCACTGATTGGCTGGTTTCCTTCTCGTCTTCTGCTCTTTGGACCAGTTGATTCATGCTTTTGTAAAACTTTGATTCTTTTGTTTTGTGTTTTCTTACTGAACAGACACAATAAAGGTATTTTATGTCTCTGTTCTGTTTCAATTCATCTGTACTTTTTCTGACGTTTACTCCAACATTTCAGCCGAAATAAATTCACAACAGTCATGGTGCTGGAGCCCTGAACCTCCAAAACGCAGGATCTACCAGGTTAAAGCAGAAAACAGCTCAGAAAGTTTAGATCCACTCGGGGAAACAGCTGTCAGACGCTGAAAGGTGCCAGAAAGATGCAGAAGCATCCTCTCAAGTTTGATATAGAATCTGAGAAAAGACATTTACAGGTTCAAGAAGGGTCAAAGAACTGGTCGAACTGACGATGGAGCTCATCTTTGATGCCTTGTGTTTTATTCTGGGTGGAGCGGGTGGAGCGCTAATAAATGCTGTTTGATTATATTTGAATGATGCAATCAGGAATAGTGAGCGATGAAAAACACGCTGATCAGACGCACTTAAAAGACAACGAAAAGCAAAAAACCTGCTTGAAGTCTGGAATCAGAAGAAGCTGTTTTCAGTCAGAGGAGAGGAGGGAAGTGAAAGAGTCTGCAGCTCCATGGCGTCGGACGGAGAGAATCCGACTCAGGATCCGTCTGGAGAGAAGCCCTCACGGCCACGGCGGCCGGAGTGGAGGAAACGAGGCTCAAACGTCAAGAAACGCTTCAGCGAAGCAGAACCAGGCCGCCACCGTTCTGCCAGCAGTATCCGCTCAGCTCTCCAAACCGCTGGGTTCAGGGGTTCCGGTCTCTTCCGCCACCGCAGGTCAGAGGACGCTGAGGAGCAGAGGTCAGAGGTCAACGTCCTGCAGGGCGGGCAGATCAGTTCCTCAGTTCCAGTGGAGAAACCGAGATTTATGAAACTCTTCCCCGCTCCGAACGGCACGGGACCAGTCTGGAGACGTCTGTTCCAACCCGGAGGAGGACCCGGATCGAGTCCAGACCACAACCCGACGGAACAGAGACCGAGAACCAGGCCTCCTCCTCCTCCTTCCACCTCACACACACCGAACCGTTAAAGGCTCTGGTTTAAGAGGGAGGGGGGATCTATACTCCAACCGATCAGCTGATGAAACAGAAGCTCTGATCTGTTAGTGGAGAGAATCATCCCCGACGTTCAGACGGCCTCACGGAGGAAGTGCCTCCACGCTCGTCGCTCGGCTCTGGCTTCATTTGCCTGGGTTTGCATCCCGGCTCCTCCGGCCGGCGCCCGGTCCCGGGAGGAGCCGGGGATCAGCGGCTCATTGTGATCCGATCCCGGATTAACAGCTGAGAACCGAGAGCTGAATGGACGGATGAATAGATACCGCTTTAATTTAATGGCTGGCGTCACACGGAGGTGTTTATCGAACACACGATAACAGAACAGAGAACAAGTCCTTGATCTGTGGGAGGGGAGCGTTTCCCTGGCTGGAAGATGGAGATTGGGTTCAGCAGCCGTTCAGGACCAGGAGAGGAGCACTTGTTCTGTTTTCAGTCCACAGACGCCCATCCCGTCCCCTCATTTTAGACATTTCAGAGCGCGTTAGCCTTCGGTGTCTTTCAGAGCTCGGCTCCCCGAACATGGAGACGAGGGCTGAGAGGCTCTCCTTCTGGCTGCCTCACAGCCTTCACTGCTTCACCTTCATCCGCTGGAGAGAACCTGAACCGGCCAGTCCAAACGCAGCATCTCGTCCCAAAACCATGGAGAGTCCCCTTCAGTTCGAGACGAATCGATTTCAAGTGAAAACACACCGCCTTCAACACGAGCACGGAGAATAACACGCTTCAGTACGATTCCTGGACAGGAGCCACATCAGTCAGGCCCTGACTGCAGGACACAGAGGAGAAGCTCCGCCCCTTTAGCTTCCGCCTGGCCGACAGGAAGCAGCGGAGCAGGAGGAGGAGGAGACGTCTGGACCTCTTCAGGCCTTCAGACCGACTGGCTCCTCCTCCTCCTCCTCTGGCTCCTCCTCCTCTTCCTCTGGCTCCTCCTCCTCTGGCTCCTCCTCCTCCTCCACTGGCTCCTCCCACAGGTCTTCTTCTAGATTTGAGGGATCAGCGACCGCCCCCCTTCAGTCCAGGCCGGATGCTCTTCACAGACCTGATGACCAAACGTAATGCCGCCGTCGACATCATCCGGCTTTTTAAAAAGTTTTCCCCCCGACGACCCGTCAAAAACCTCGGCAGTGGAAGAGCCAGTCGGAGGAAACGATCCAGAAACGAAGAGTCAGTTAAAACGTTCTGATCCAGTTCCAAGAAACTGATCACATGAATTAAAACACACGGTCACTGCTATCTGGATCTTACAGTAATGAGGCCACACATGCACACAGATTCATGTTCACGTGCACTCTGGGCATTTCAACCTGACCTGTGTTCACTCCATCAGCTGATCACCTCAGACCCTCCATATGAACCTCCAGACCGCTGAGGCTGCTGGCAGCAGGGAGGCACCGACACCGGGGCGGGGCAAAGGTCAGGACTTTACAGGAATTCAATGAATGAATGAATGAATGAATTTAAATGAATGGGTTCCAACAAGCAATGGACTGATAGTACTCCTTTAAAGGAGACTTGGTCTAAAATCAATTAAATTGTGTAAAGATTAAGCTCATCGGTAACCTGCAACACACACACACACGCGCACACACACACACACACACACACACACACACACACACACAGTCTGAAGTCAATAGAAATCCACACGTGGATTTACAACAACCAAACACAAACAAATCAGAAACAAATTTCCAGCAGAGATTACTGATCATGTGAAATGACCCAAACAATCAACACACACACACATGCACACGCACGCACGCACGCCCAGTCTTGTATTTCTATCCTTGTGGGGACCGTCCATTGACTCCCATTCATGTCTAGCCCCTAACCCTGACCCTTACCCTAACCCGAACCCACACCACAACAAAGCCTAACCCTAAAGAAATGTTTTTGCACTTTTACTTTTTTCAGTAACAACAACATGGTCAAGAAAACACTGTTTCTCCTACTTAGGACCGGAAAAAGGTCCCCACAAGGCACGTCGTTCCACGTTTTGCTATCCTTGTGGGGACATTTGGCCCCGACAAGGATAGAAATACAAGAACGCACACGCGCGCGCGTGTGCGCACACACACACACACACACACACACACACACACACACACACACACACACACACACACACACACACACACACACACACATACGCGCACGCACACACACACACACACACACACACACACACAGACACACACACTGTCTGTTCTCTGATTGAGGGTATTCCTAATGACACAAATGTCCTGTCTGTAGACTTTCACAACACACACACACCCTCGTGAATGATGACTCATGCCGTCTGGGTTTGTGTCAGAGCCAATAAGATGCTGTAGTCCACTAACACACACAAACACACACACACACCCTCTGCAAGGAGGTTCAGGGTTTCTGTTTAATCATGGGTCTTTTCTTGGTGTGTGTGTGTGTGTGTGTGTGTGTGTGTGTGTGTGTGTGTGTGTGTGTGTGTGTGTGTTCAGGCGTCACATGTTGACAGAGAACAGTTAAAGGTTCCATATGATGCCATTATTCAGTCTCATCATTTCGGTCTCAGAAGCCCAAAAACAGAGTCTTTCAGTTTGTTCGCCCCAAATTCCTCCTTTGTTCGGAGTCTCAGGGTCTAAAGCGGCTCTGAGGAGCCTCCTCACCACAGCTGTTTCTGAGCCTGCTGCCCGGTCTGGCCACGCCCACTCTCTCGGTGCGTTCAGGTGACTTCAAAACATCGGAACTGGCAGAACTCAACATCCCAGTGAGAAATAACACCTGCAGCGGAGACGCTTTAGCAGGAAGCACCGAAACAAATATTCAGGCAAATTAAGCTACGTTAGCAGGCGCCACTGTGGCCGCCTTCTTCTCTGAGGCTTTTCAGCAGCTTGCATCCAAACGGCTGCACTAGCGCCACCTGGTGGCTCTGGAACACGCCACACCGCCAGGCGGGGTTCAGACATCAGGAGAACAGGGTCAGAAGACACAACATTAAAGGATTTTAACTGTCTGCGCCCGAAAAACACGGCATATAGGATTATCAAAACAGTCCAAAACTTACAACAGAAAAAGATAAAACATGAAATTCATACATAAAATAAGGACTGTCTCAATATCAGAGGCCGGCGTCCAGCTGGCCGTTCTGATGTTCCCACTTCCTGTTTGCACACGGCGTGAAGAGAAGCGGAACGTCAACAGGAGATCGAACGCTTCTGCTCCGGACAGACCGACTCTTCTGGAATATTCCTCTGAGAGCGCATACGCCTCCTTAATGAAGCGCCTGAAGCTAACGGTGCTAGCCTCAATAGCTACAGGTCAGAAGGTCAGCCAGTTAGCTTGTTGGCCGGTTAGCCTGCTAGCCGTCCTCCTCTGGAGGAGCCTCATACTGTATCAGGTGATAAAACACTGAAAACTTCAAGAAGCAGCAGTTCAGACCAGTTAAACCACAGTTTCAGCGGAAAACCTTAGGATAGCGAATTACAAAGCTCTGATTATCACTTCTTGTTTGTATTTTTCTTAACTGGTTTCCAAGATTACCCAGAAAAAAAAAGAGAAATCTTTAACCAGAAAACTGAGAGAGGACAAAAGATGGATGCATGGGTGATCAATAGAGGGATGGATGGATGATTTTCGTTTATACATTTCAGACTGACTGTATGACAGACGCACCTCTGGTTCTCTCCAGCTGTTTCCAGCTGTTAGCAGCTGCATTTCCAGGACCAGAGTCTCCCTGGAAGAGCAGCTCAGCCCAGAAGCCAGAAATCAAACTGGATTTCATTTGGAATCGAAGTAAACAAACTGAGAAATCCATAAAAAAACAAGAACTAATATCAATCAACAACAAATAAATCAAACGGCGGCGCCACGAGGCCCAGGAAGCAGGCGTGTTGGGAAACAGTCTCTAACGCTCATCAAACATGCAGAACGTTCCACTGAAGGAGGCTCAGACGCAGGGTTCTGGATAAACACTGTATAATTCATGGACCAGCGTGTTACCGAGCGGAATGACTCATGCTGCTAATGAGAGGATGAACGGATTCTGATGAACATCTGACATCAGTCAAAGAATCCTGGAGGCTCCAGGCTGAGGACGAAAAGTCAACATCTGGTTCTGGAGTCAGAGAACCGTCAGCTGACGGTGGATTTCATCGGTCATCGATAACAGAAAGATGACCGATGGATGGACTGATCACTGCACAGACGACGTTTAAAGGCCCGTTTCCACGACGACGTCTGAAGCTTAAAAGCATCGATTTGGTGTTTTCACGTCAGGAAAGCTGATCGAACCATGTAGTTCTTTAATGATAAAATCATAACCATTAGAGGTAAAATCAGTGAAGCGCTTTCCTCAGATCAAGCTCAGGGAATCCAGCCACTGCCTCCACCTGAAATACCTGAAATACTAGATAGTTTCTCATTAGTAAATGGGGCTGAGATTACTTCAATTGTAATGTCTTCTAAAACCTCAACCTGTCTCCTAGATCCAATTCCAACTAAGCTTTTCAAAGATATCCTTCCAGTTATCTTAAATACGATCATAACTATAATAAATACCTCTCTAGAAAATGGCTATGTGCCACAGTCATTTAAATTCGCAGTAATCAAACCACTGCTGAAAAAACCTAATCTCGATCCTGATATTCTAGCTAACTACAGACCGATATCAAATCTGCCTTTTATTTCAAAAGTCCTGGAAAAAGTTGTGGTTAAACAGCTTTACCGCCACCTACAGGACAATAGTTTATTTGAGAAATTTCAGTCAGGATATAGAGCTTATCACAGCACTGAGACTGCGTTAGTTAAAGTCACTAATGACTTGCTATTGGCGGCTGACGCAGGTCTAGTCTCAATCCTGGTTCTCCTAGACCTCAGTGCAGCTTTTGATACAATCGACCACAATATTCTCCTGCAGAGGTTAGAATGTGAGGTTGGCATCAGAGGAAAAGCCCTCTGCTGGTTCAAATCCTATTTATCTAATAGGTACCAATTTGTTCACGTTAACCAACAGTCCTCACCGTGCTCCCAGGTCAGTTATGGGGTTCCTCAAGGGTCCGTGCTCGGGCCAATTTTATTTCTGTTATATATGCTTCCTTTAGGGAACATAATTAGAAGTCACGATATCAATTTTCATTGCTATGCAGATGACACACAACTGTATTTATCTATGAAACCTGATCAAACTAATCAAATAGACAGACTCAGTGACTGTATCAGAGAAATTAAAACCTGGATGACTACGAACTATCTCCGTCTGAATCCTGGCAAAACAGAGGTCATTATACTAGGCCCCCATAAACTGAGAGAGTGTCTATCCAAACAGATTATTACCTTAGATAACGTCAGTGTATCCTCCTCCTCTACTGTGAGGAACCTCGGGGTCTTATTTGATCAGGATATCTCATTTAAAGCACACATCAACCTGGCTTGTAAAACAGCATATTTCCACTTGCGCAACATAGCTAAAATAAGAAACATTTTACCTAGAAGCGATGCAGAAAAACTCATCCATGCATTTGTTTCTGCGAGATTGGACTACTGCAACTCCCTTCTCGCAGCCTGCCCAAAAAGTGTATTAAAAAACTTTCAGTTGGTTCAAAATGCAGCCGCCAGATTATTAACTGGAACTAGAAGACGTGAACACATTACTCCCGTTCTAAAATCTCTTCACTGGCTTCCAGTCGAGTTTAGAGTTAGATTTAAAATCCTTCTCCTCACTTACAAAATCCTAAATGGGATGGCTCCAACCTATCTCCAAGATGCTTTAACGCCTTATCAACCAATCAGAGCACTTCGCTCTCAAAATACAGGGTTACTGGTGACTCCTAGAGTCTCTAAATGGACACTAGGTGGAAGAGCCTTTAGCTATCAGGCACCATTTTTATGGAACCAGCTTCCAAGTGGTGTCAAAGAGGCAGACACAGTCTCCACATTTAAGGTTGGCTCAAGACGTTTCTCTTCGATGCAGCCTATGATCAGGTCAGCTAGGGATTCTAAACTAAACTAAACTAAACTAAACTAAACTAAACTAAAACAAACCAAACCAAACTAAAGTAAACCAAACTAAACTAAACTAAAACAAACCAAACTAAACTAAACTAAACTAAACTAAACTAAACTAAACTAAACTAAACTAAACTAAACTAAAACAAACCAAACCAAACTAAAGTAAACCAAACCAAACTACAGTAAACCAAACTAAACTAAACAAAACTAAACTAAACTAAACTAAACTAAACTAAACTAAACTAAACTAAACTAAACAAAACTAAACTAAACTAAACTAAACTAAACTAAACTAAACTAAACTAAACTAAACTAAATTAAACTAAACCAAACCAAACCAAATTACACTAAACAAAATTAAACTAAACCAAACTAAATTAAACTAAACTAAACTATACTAACTAAATACTAGTTTAAACAGTTAAGTATCCACAAAGCTGCCCCAGGAGCTAGAATGCTGTGGGAAGTACGGTGCACTGAGCCCTGTCCTCCTCTAATGTCTGAATGTTATTCCCTTTAGTCCGTTCATTGCTTTTCACCTGTTGTCCCCCCCTTCGAGGGGGAGTCTTCTCCAGTTTCAGTTGCTGACTCCACTATTACGAAGGCCTATGAACAAGCTCCGTCCGGACCGGGAGGACACCCCTGTCGGTCCTGCCCGTGGACTGGCTTCGGTTCTACTGCTGGGATCCGTGGTTCTTGTGCTGGACTGTCCTCAACATAGTCCTAGGCTTTACTTCTTATTGTCTCATGCTAGCTGTTGCCAAAGCTGTCCGTCCCTGGGAGAGGGATCCCTCCATACTGTGGTTCTCCCCAAGATTTCTTCTTTTCCCACTGGGTTTTTGGAGTTTTTTCTTGCCGGATGTGAGGGTCGAAGGCGGTGGTTGCTTCGTTCTGTCTCGTTACTGTAAATATTGACATATTACCATTATGCTTATTCACTGTTTTTACTTTTACCGACAAATGTAACATCTTGAAGCCCTCTGAGGCAACTGTTGTTGTGATACTGGGCTATACAAAAATAAATTGATTGATTGATTGAGTTCTCATGCTGGTCCACTAGTTGGTGCTGCAGTTTGTTTCTGTGATGAAACAACAAACTCTAGACCTTAACCATGGGAGAACACAGAGAACAGTCCAGGAGATTCCAGACCAGGACCTGGACTGGGAGTCATGACCCTTCACTGCAGCCGTAGTGCTCATGAGCAGCGTGGTGCTTCAGAACAGTTGCGTTTTCTCCCGTTTCCATGGAGACGACATCAGAGCGTTTTTAAAAAGTTGCATTTTCAATGACTCTGAGCTCCGTCGTCGTGTAAACAAACAAAATGCTGTTTTCAAGACGTCGACCTGAGACTGCAGAGAATCAACCGGCGGTTTTCCACAGCGTGACTCCATCATGGAACTTTCGGAAAACCAAATCCAGCAGCTGACTAACTGACTGAACGATTTCAAACCAGAGGAGTTCAGTGGAGTTCACCCTCTGCCTCTATTCTGTTTTCATCCAGTCATCAATAAACGTCGTTCAGGACCGAAGAACCAAACGTCCGACGGTTCGACTGCTCAGCTTCAAATCAACACCACAGCCCCGGAAAACAAAACCAAAGACTCAGCGAAGCCGTTTCCCCGGTCCTGCTGTAGTTGATTGATTTATTGCTCGGTCGATGGCAGATTTCAGCCTGAATTTAACTATAAAATTAGTTCAAATCCTGCCTGGTCGCTCCTGTCAGTGAAGAATCTCCATCAAGAAACATCTCAGTAAAGATTTCTTCTTTCAAAATGAGAGTTTCAGGACAGAAAGATGATGGTGGGCGGGGCCAGACCAGGGGTGTTCAACCTGCGGCTCTGGAGCCACATGTGGCTCTTCAGTCCCTCTGTAGCAGCTCCATGAAGCCTTCACCACATGAAACATTAATAAACATTTAGCTTTTTTTTTGTTATAGTTCCACGACACAGTACTGTTCAGAATGATTCGTCACTCTTAGTTCAACAGGGATTCTAATAAAAGTACTAGGAAAATCAGAAAAAACTAGCTAAAACCACAAAAAAGTGATAGTACTGCTTAAAAAAATTGAAATGCTGAGAATTTCTACAAGTAGAACATAAAAATGGTTGGAAAGAAGCATGTAAAACTGCTTAAATGGAGGTAAAATGGCTAAAACTAATAAAATTTCAAAATTGTCAACAAAAAAATGTTTGAAAAGAAGAACAAAACTGTTACAATCAGGTAAAAAAGTAGGTTAAAATTTAATTAAATGTTCACTGAACCGCAAACTTCATGAATGCATCATAAGATGTATTGTTTGTTTGTGAATCTTCCTGAGCTGCTTCCGCCTCATTTTAAAGGTTAAAGGTTCTTTATGGCTCCAGAGCAGCTGGACTCGGCTGAAAGCCACTCAGATGGTTCTTCGGGTCATGAAGGTTGCAGAACCCTGGACACTTCCTGGTTCCAGAGCCAATCAGATGCCAGTCCTTGGGGCCGAACCGGCAGCACAGCGATCCGTATTTTGTCACCGCTGTGAAAAGACGTCTGTTTCCACGGAAACCACAGCAACACTAAAATCGGTGCAGTTTTCCCGTTGAACTGTGAACAGCTGGACACCAGAGAGCAGACACCCAGAACCAAGTTAATCACATTAATCGCAGTTAATCAGGTGTCAGGCTGATGAGATCATGTTTTTTGTGACTACTCGCAGAATCAGGGCTTTTCTCTTTTATTTTAAAACTGTATTTGATGAAGACTTTCTATCAATTTGGTCTGCATGGAGCTTTATTTTGAAAGGCAGGGAAATCTGTATGTGTCTTCATTAGAATATTAAATTTAGACTCTGGTGAGAAATGGGTTCAACCAGGAAGCAGCGGATTGGTTGGATTTGAATGGTGGAGCTCGCAGCGCGGCTGCTTCCTGTCGGCGCTGGTCGGGCGCCCAGGCGTGGAGCGGCGCGGCGCGGCGGCGGTCGGCGCTCAGTCCAGCTCCGCCTGTTTGCCGGCCGGCGCGACCCGGCTGGAGAGGTCAATCCCTTTAAGCTGGAGCGTCCAGCGGGTGACACACATGCGCCGCGTGGAAAGGTGTGCCACACCTGTGGAGACAGACTCGCTCGCCGCGGCGTGGAGCGGCGGCCGCAGGTCCCGGCTAATCGCCGCGCCGGCCGAATCGCACAGCGGCTGATCCCTGGGCTCCGGGATAAGAAGTGTGTTAATCTGCAGGCCGAGCTGCTCGGGATCAGCCGCTGCGCTGGGCCGCCTCGCCACACTTCACCTTTAATTCATCTCCTCAGTTCTTTTATTCTGAAAGGATGAGAGCAGCTTTACCCCTGAAGCTCATTCAGCAGCTGGAGTTTCTCTGGATAATGAAGGAATTTTAAGAAATATTCACTCATTTCTGTTTTATCCACAGAATCTGCTAAAACTTTCACTTGATTAGAATAACATGTATTTGATCATTCATAATCAAAATGTGATTAATCACGATTAACAGAAACTCTACAACGAATCACGATTAAGAAAACCTGTCTTCTGACAGCAATAGTGACAATATCATGAAGTGATTAAAGGGTATTAATATATCATTAGGGCTGTGACAAGACTCATTTTTTGAATCACAATTAATCACATTATTTCCATAGTCAATCATGATTAATCACACTTTGAATTGCAGTGTTTAAATTGTGTTGTGTTGCGTCTGAAGTCAGTTTTCAGTCCAGAACGAGAAGCGTCCATCAGCCCAAACCGTCAGCTCTGAAGCTGAGTTTAAAGTCATTGAAGTTTCTGATTTCGGACCAGAGCGTCTCCATCGGGAACCAAACACAGAAAGAATTTCCTCTTTCACCTTGTTGGATTTCCTTTCAAAATAAAGTGCCATGCAGACCAACTTAAAGGAATACTCCACCCAAAAAACGATTTGGCCTCATTTTCTACTCACCCTCATGCTGAGAAACACTCTGGAGCACTTTTTTGACGTTTCAAATGCAGTTGGAGATGTTTGGGGATTTTCGTTGTCAACAAACAGGGACCGACAGAGCCCGACAGAAAAAATGGTCCATAAAATCCAAAAAACGTTCCCATTTTCCTTCATACTGCTCGTCCGCTGTAATCCAAGTGTCCTGAGCGCGTAACGTCCATAATTAATTCTTAACGAGGTCATTTAGTACATTTTAAGAGCCCAAACAGGGCACTTTCATACAGCTCCATTGCATGTCTGCGCGCGCACCCTGAACTACGGAAGCCGCGGCAGACCAAGCCAGACGCTTGCGCGCTTTCAGCGACTACTTTTCTTAATTGCAAGCGTAGAAGAAGAAGTTCCGCTGTTTATATTCTGCTGTGAGTGACCGAGCTGTGGACAATCACAAAAGTGATTGGCTACTGTTTTAAAGCTTTGAATTCGGTGTCCTGCTGAAAGGGCACAAGCGTGTTGCTTGGTCTGCCGCGGCTTCCGTAGTTCAGGGTGCGCGCGCAGACATGCAATGGAGCTGTATGACAGCGCCCTGTTTGGGCGCTAAAAATGTACTAAATGACCTCGTTAAGAATTAATTATGGACGTTACGCGCTCAGGACACTTGGATTACAGCGGACGAGCAGTATGAAGGAAAATGGGAACGTTTTGTGGATTTTATGGACCATTTTTTCTGTCGGGCTCTGTCGGTCCCTGTTTGTTGACCACGAAAATCCCCAAACATCTCCAACTGCATTTGAATCGTCAAAAAAGTGCTCCAGAGTGTTTCTCAGCATGAGGGTGAGTAGAAAATGAGGCCAAATCGTTTTTTGGGTGGAGTATTCCTTTAATGCAATGTCTCTGTTAAAAATACAGTTTTCAAACTGAAAAAAGCCAGAAGTCTAATTAATTGTATCAGTCATGATTAATCACATGACCTTTAGTCATTGCTAAATCAAATAATCGTGATTGATGAGATTAACTCTGACCAAACGACCGAAATGATGAAATCCTCCTCGTGAGGAAGTTTCCTCATTACAAGTTGAGTTTTTGAATCGAGCGTTTTCAGTCACATGAATCAGCTTTGGTTTCACCAGACGTCCTGTTGGTGGAATAAAACCCGAAAGTCTCCGACTCTCACCTACAGTCTCTCGGCTACACACTCTCCGACTCTCACCTACAGTCCCTCGGCTACAGTCCCTCGGCTACAGTCTCTCAGTACAGTCGGTGAACTACAGGCGTCTTCTGCTGTGAGGAAGTGGAAGTTAAAGCCTGCTCTGCTTCCTGCCTGGCCTTAACCCCGCCGACCTCTGAGGATAATCACCTCAGGACGAGTGTGTCCCGGCGGGGAAACGACCGAGTGACGCCTGAGAACATCAGAACTGGAAGATCTGGATCGGTTCACGGGGTTCTGCGTGGAACAATCGGAGGCTCGACGGGCCGAATCCTCACCTTCACATCAGAACCTCCGAACGGCTCGGTCTGAGTCAAAGCTACAGTTTCACTCTGGAAATGTGGCTGCGGTGCTCAGATGCTTCAGAACAGCTGAACTTCTGCGTCCCGGATCTCTGGGTCCTTCTCTGGGTCCTCGGCATCACGCCCCGAAAATAAGAATAAATAAAAATAAACAAACAGCTAAAGAACAATCCGATCATCTGGCCATGTGAGGCTCATTCTGGTCCTCCTGCCTCTTGTTTGGAGAAAAAAAAAAAGATATAACAGAAACAAAACTGCCAAAAGTTAATGTTCACCTGCCCACACACACACACACACACACACACACACACACACACACACACACACACACACACACACACACACTCTAACGTCACGCCCAGCTGACACATGCTTCACTCACCTCTGATCTCTGACTGCAACCAGTTTGGTCAGTTGGGTTTCTTGAGGTCAGAGGTCAGAGGTCAGAGGTTAATCTCTTAATCGGCGGTGAACGGTGACCCTGGCAGTGGTTTGACGCTGGACGTTAAACACGCTGCAGGCGAAGCTGCAGAACCAGAGGCTGAGATCAGACCGAGTGACGGACGAAACGACTGAACCAGGCAGGACGTCCAGGATCAGTCACCTGGACTGTCCCTCTGGAACCCTTTAGAACCAGCATGATGGATCTGGACCGTCCCTCCCTGTATGGAGTTTGCATGTTCTCCCTGAGTAAATCCCTGCCATGGGACCACAGACTGTTTCTAGCTCCTGCTGTTCTGTTTGGTCATTTTAAATTTGCCGCAGCAGTTTAAAACATTAGATATGATAATATAAAATAAAAATCCAGCCCATTAAAGCAGAGGAAATGTTCTGTTTCTAACATGCAAAGCACTTCTGGAAAGTCATATTTTGTCCTGAAAATCATCATTTATATTCTCCAATATCAGACTTTTGACAAACACATTTGATCTTGTCGATGGAATGCTTTTCATCACGCATGGACGGAGCAAACGGCTGTTTATACGTTAATCCTCCCTCTGAGGCTTCAGTCAGTCCAGCATCAAAGCTTTATTCACCTCCTCTTCAGCGAGTTGGAGCCTAAAAACACTCGTCAATCACAACAAACTGATGAAGATGAGAATGAAAGAGCTGCTTCAGATCAGCGAGGACCCGGCCAGACCAGAGCTTCATCACTGTCCTCCTGTCCTCCTGTCCTCCTGTCCTCCTGTCCACAGAAAGTCCCCAGGAAGGAAAAGACCTCTTCGTCAGCTTCACAGGAAGCATCGGTGGACAAAAAAATGATTTTGTCTTTATCTTTTCCTCCTGTATTTTCTAAAAACAGAGGGTTCCTTCTTGTTCTGTTTCATTCAGACTCTCACTTCCATTGTTCTGCAGCTTGATCAAAAGAAAACATTTGACTTATGAAGAGAATCAAACTTCCAGGTTTCATTAATTAAAGCTGGTTAAGTCCCTGGACGTTTCTGTTTTTTAAATTTTTGCATAATATTGGCCGTCTTGATGGTAAATGGTAAATGGACTACACTTGTATCGCGCTTTTTACCCTGCTTGACAGAGCCCAAAGCGCTTCACACTGCAATATCACATTAACCCATTCTCTCCATACTGGGTGGTGGTAAGCTACTGCTGGAGCCACAGCTGCCCTGGGGCAGACTGACGGAAGCAAGGCTGCCAGTCTGCGCCATCGGCCCCTCCCACCACCACCAACCATTCACTCTCACACTACATTCACACTTATGCTGCGTTCACACCCAACGCGATTTTGCGTCAAAAATCGCGTCAACGCGAGAAGCTGAACGCGTTTCAATTCTGAGGTCCGACGCTGAACAACGCGGGACGAAAAGCCGCGTTCACACCGAATGCGTCAAACGCGTCGCGTCTGGTGGGAAGGCGGGGCTTCCGGCCGTATTTCCTGTGTTAGCTTAGCCTCATGGTATCCCTGTTGAGCAGGTGGCTTGGCTTTATTTACTTAATAAAGCTGGACAACAACGCCGTCGGCGGACAGGACGCCGTGCCTGGAGCACGATATGATCCACAGACGGTCAGAGTTTGGCGAGTTTCACTATTTGCTCCAGGAGCTGCGCCAGGACGAGTGTCGCTTTCCCCGGTCCCGCCCCCTGGCCTACGTCACCGTAGACACGCTCTCTGATTGGTTTACCGCAAAATCGCGACACGTCAAAGTTCAGATTTCCCAACTTCAGCGTCGGACGCAAAATCGCGACGCGTCGCGTCAACGCCCCGACGCGCTGCGAAAACGTGTCTGACGCGTTGCGTCTCATCGCGGCTGGAACGCACATTCCCATTTGTTTTCAATTGTCTTTTGACGCAAAATCGTGGAACTCGCATTCGGTGTGAACGCAGCTTTAGGCAAGGTGGGTGAAGTGTCTTGCCCAAGGACACAACGACAGTTTTACGCCTGCGGGAGCGGGGATCGAACCGCCAAGCTTCCGGTTATAAGACGACCCGCTCTACCAACTGAGCTACTGTCGCCCCCGTCTTGATGCTAATTGCATAAAATTTGGCCCGTCTGTGTTTTAGGGAGAATATTCTCGTCACATCTCCATGTATAAACCAAATATTCTGCTTCCCTTCAGCTATTTTTTCGCAATTGAATTCCATTTCTCCAGGTGTTGAAATCCTTTAAAATGTTGATATTTTACTGATTTCCACTTCATTAATTATCCAATAATCCATCATTTTCCCTGCATTAAAGTCATTTACACTATGGACTCCATTCAGAACGACTCAGCAGCAAAACTGCTTCAAGCATTAAAAGAAACTCTTCAGGGCACGTCGAAAAAAGATCTCCGATCATTAAAAACCAAAGCGACATTCAAGACAACGAACAGGTGAAAATGCGCCAGAAAAAAAAAAAAAAAAAACATTTAAAAAGGAAGAGAACTATAAAAGAAAATATAAAAGTCTCATCCGGGTCTGGTTCTGCAGAACGCCGTGGCTCCACGCCCGCCGTGGCTCCACGCCCGCCGTGGCTCCACGCCCGCCGTGGCTCCACGCCCGCCGTGGCTCCACGCCCGCCGTGGCTCCACGCCGCTCCCTCCACTGCAGATCGGCTCGGCTCGGGAGCAGAATGAGGAGTCCCGGGACTGTCAGGAGCCTCAGGTCTCCAGGTTTTGAGGCTAACCCCCCCCACCCCGCCTGCAGTTTTGACCGTTGTTGCAGGAGGTGGAGTGACGCCTCGGGTTCAGCAGGTTCTGGGTGGAACTCCCCCCGCACCACCCTCTGATCCCGTCACACCGGCTGACTCGACCGGCGGGCGTGGCGTCCATCCCAGAAGGAACCGATCAGCTCGGAGGTGCTCTGCTGGATCTGACTTCTCTGAAGTCCTTCCTGAACACCGGTCCTGATCTGCCCTGATTCTGCTTTAAAGTTTCAGATTTAACCCTGAGGACTCGGTCTTATTGACACTGGTGATAAATTCAGGCGGCGCCGTCCTGAAAGAGCATTTTCTATAAAGGTGGAGTTGAGGATTGTTCGCGTTTCTCTGTATTTCTCTGTATCTCTTGTATTTGGTGTCAAAGAAATAAAGTTGTATTGAACTGAATCAGGATGTATTTAATTCTCCATCTGCTGGAGGCTGGAGGCTCTCGCTGCTCCTCACGAGCTAAAAACATTAAAGCAGTTAATTAAATATGTTCTCCATGATTCCAGCAAGAAACTTCACAACTATCCAGTTACCTACCAAACTCTTTTTTTTTGACCACCCGCAGCCATCAGGGCCACCCCCCCCCCCGCCGCCCCCCCCAACCCCCACCCCCCACCACCACCACCCCCCACCACCAACACCACCACCACCAACACCACCACCACCAACACCAACCGACCCTCAAAGAGGAGAGGCCCTCATCTTCCCGGAACCAGATTCAGCTGACTGATCCTTTGAACAGACAGACATCGTCTCCAAGCTAATATGATCTAACAGAAGACTCTTAAACTGCCTGTTACTCAGATTACTTCTGGATTTCCAATTTACAAGGATAGTTTTCTTCAAGGTGGTGAGAACCATGTGGACTGAGTTTACTGACATGTTAATTTCACCCAGATCACCTGAAAGGCACAGTGTGGGAGTTGCAGGAATGTTGCATGTGAACCATGTTGACAGGTCTTCACACACCTTCACACACACTTTTCACACACCTGGAGCCAGAACCTCTGGACCACAAGGCATGGAGGGAGCTGTCGGTCATGTGAGCAGATATCAGATTGTGATAGGCCCATCTGGAACATCCTTCGTCCTGTTTAATGAATTCTGTGCAGAATTTTGAACTGTATTAGTTGTATATTTGAGTTCTTTGTCATTTTGAAAGTAAGATATTTGCGACCACGCATTTTGGTCCAAGCTGTCCGATGAGTCAGCCTCCCATTTTAAAGCTGAAGGAAGATTTTATCTTCTACCTTTAACTTACGTTAACTCCACACTAAGTTAAGCTAGTTGATGAAGCGGTGCCATCGTCCTGCTGACCAGTTAGTTACCGTGCTCCTGCTGCAGTGCATGCTGGGTAAAGTGCCTCAGCAGGGATTTGACGCGGCGGGGAGCCGTGAAAAACAAGTCTAATTCCAGAGACGCTAATCTGAGAGCTTAGGCTGCCAGCGGAGGAGTGAATGAATGAATCCTGGCTCCGTGGCCACGCCCCCCGGCTTCATTCAGGTCCTCAGGCTCCTCAGGGGGCCGCCTCGGCCCATGAGCCGGGCACGTGTTGGTGTTCTGGGTGAACTTCCCGGAGTCGTACTGTCAGAACGGCTGTTTCTAGAGGAAGCTCCTGAAGGTGAGTGTGAGCGGAGGTGAGGCGGCGGGGAACACGGCGGCGGCGGCGGAGAACACGGCGGCGGCGGCGGCGGCAGAGAACACGGCGTGTCGGCGTCAGAAGTGAAGCCAGGAGGATCAGGAGGCGTCTAAACCCGTTAACCGCGGCGGGACGCGAGCCACGGCTTTACCTAAGCTGTTCTGACAGCAAGACGAGCAGCGGACGAACGAGAGAGAGAGAGAGAGGGAGAGAGAGAGAGGGGAGAGAGAGAGAGAGAGGGAGAGAGAGAGAGAGAGAGAAAGAGAGAGAGAGAGAGGGAGGGAAACAGTCCTTCAGACCTCTGATAATCCTCACTAACTAATCCTGCTCTCTTCATCACACACTCCAGTTTTCCCACCTTACCTGTCCACTCTTCCTTAATCTGTGTGTGTGTGTGTGTGTGTGTGTGTGTGTGTGTGTGTGTGTGTGTGTGTGTGTGTGTGTTTTCATTATCGAAAAAACAACCAACAGCACCTACTGCTGGACCAGCATGGGAACTGCATCGTCTCCAGACTGAAGCCGAGAGCCTCGTGCTGCAGCTGAAATCCAGTCATCAAATGAAGAAAAACACCGAACTCAGAACATCGTTCACCACGACAACAACAGGGGAAATGACTGAAAATGAACAGTTTGTCCTCATATTTGGAGAATAACTCAGGATCAGGTAGTTTCCTGGTTTTTTGTGATTAATGTTTGATGGAGGAAGAAAGAAACTGTCTCTCTGAAAAACAGGAGTTTACAAAATAAAAGCTAATTTTTTAACTAAAGGACCAATAATCTCCCTGATAATTAGAAAGCAGGAGCATTTGTTCTGCACACACACGCTGAGTTACCAGTGCATGCAGGCATTCAACACACACAAGCACACACACGTGCACACACTCTTAAACACACACACACACACACACACACACACACACACATGCCTCCACGGCTAAACAGATAAAGGATTAGTTCTTGATCCTGTTTGAGCCAGGTTGTTTGAGTGAGCTGACTTTCACACCATGAACCTTTCTCTAAAACAAACACACACACACACACACACACACACACACACACACACACACACACACACGACCTTGTGACACTGACGGTGCAGCTCATCCAGAGGGAAGGGAAATGTTTGGTTACCGCTGGTAAAACCACCAGAGAGTTTTCTTCAGTCACATGCTACATGCTAACCAGCGATGCTACATGCTACAGAGTTTCATGGTTCACACACACCAGTGGTGCTACATGCTAATGCATTTTGGGGCTCACGTACCAGTGATGCTACATGCTAACCAGCAATGTTACATGCTAACAGCGACGCTGCATGCTACATGCTGAAGCGTTTCAGGGCTCACTTAGCATTTATGCTCCGTGCTAGCCAGCAATGCTACATGCTAACAGCGATGCTGCATGCTGACCAGTGACACTGCATGCTACATGCTAACCAGTGATGCAACATGCTACATGCTAAAGTTTTTTGGGGTTCACATAGAAAAGATGCGAAATGCTAGCCATCGATGCTACATACTAACCAGCGATGCTGCATGCTAACCAGCGATGCTACATGCTATCCAGCAATGCAACATGCTAACCAGCGCTGCGCCACGTGGTGTTTCGACCCTCGGCTTCGGCTCTTCCTGTCGTTGTGAAGCAGAACTCATCAAGCTTTGGATTGTTCTCCGGTTCCACCGCCCTGGAACCGGCTAGTTTCACTCGACTGACGTGTTTAATGAGGAGAAAGGTCAGAGGTCATCTCGCTGCACCTCCACCATTTGGCTCTGAAACTCTCCTTTATGGTCTTTAAAAATAAAGTTTAGCCATTGAAACATCTTTTTTTTTTTAAGTTTCGGCGCCACTGGCTGAAGGAACTCCGTCTGGACGGAATGTTCTGGTTCCAGCCAGCTTCACAGAATCAGCTCAGAAACGCCGACTTTCCATTTCACTTTCAATGAATGTCCTGAAAGAGAGACGGAGGAGGAATTAAAAGAGGCGGACTCCTCCTCCTCCTCCTCATCGCCTCCTTTCACACGAAAGAGTGAGTTTCATTGCGACCGGGACGGCGCTCCGGGCCGACGACGGCGCCGAGCCAACCGAGGTGAGCACCTGCTTCTTCACGTGCGCACGCACAAGCAGCAGCGCCGAGGTCCGGCGGCGCCACAGCGCCACGCTGGAATCATCGGTGTGTTTTCGGTTCCGGGACGTTTTTGAAGCGGTTCACAGAAACACTTGTAACACGTGACGAATTCAATGTGGCGAAGAAAGTAAAGATTTCCATCTCTCCAATACAAAGGTTCCCAGTAAGAATAGTTCATGATCTGAGGGCCTGATGATTTGGAAAAAAGAATGTGTTTGTGTGTGTGTGTGTGTGTGTGTGTGTGTGTGTGTGTGTGTGTGTGTGTGTGTGTGTGTGTGTGTGTGTGTGTGTAGGGGGGGGGGTTCCTTGTTGTAGTTCCTTGAGTTTGTTGTAGTGTCTTTGCTGAAATCCTTCTCCTTTCGTCGCAGAACGGAGCGAAGCTGCCTCTCACAGTCTCCACCCTGCTGACCTGCTCTTCACCCGATGCTCTCTGGGATTTGGCGCCGTCCAGCATCCACTTTAGAAACACACACCAGAAACCAGCCTGCATACAGCAGTTGAGATAAAATTAAAATCTATTTCTTCCCATTCACTGTCCATCATAACCCACTTTTCTACATGAATTCAGTACCAACAGAAAACACCACATATAAAGCTGTGAATGAATGAATGGAATGGGTAGCGTTAGCTATCAGTCAATACATCACAGCATTCATCACACTTCCAGAATAAACCTACAATTGAATAAATCAACAAAAGATAATCAGTCTAGCTCCGATTGTTTTTTTTTTCTTTTAGATTGTATCCACCTGAACTCAACATTGCTTCATTTTGAAGTTAGCAAGCTTGCTAGCATGCTAATGTAAGAAATATGCTGACTAATCGGAGCACAAAACAATCAAAACGAAGGCTGTCAGCGGTCCCACTCGGCTTTGTCAGAGGAAAAAGTATCCAGAGTCCTAAAAACTTCTAAGAAAATTACTTTAACTTAACTTTTGAACAAGTTTCCAGGGATAAAAGATCATTAAAAAAAAAAACAGGACTATCGTCTCTGGTATTGAAGAGAAAAGAAGGAATCGGTGGAGCTACTGCGCACTCTGCAGGCGCATGGAGGAATTACACCCAGTGAACCCTTTAAATCGGGGGTGTCCAAAGTGGGTCCTGGAGGGCCGCAGCCCTGCATGTTTTCCACGTCTCCCTGCTCCAACACAGCTGATTGCAGTGAGGCTCGTTATCTGGTTTTCTGCTGGGAGACGTGGAAAACATGCAGGACTGCGGCCTCCAGGACCCACTTTGGACACCCCTGCTTTAAATGCTGGTGCTCTCACACTGAAAACCACATCGCAGATCCACATTCACCAAACAGCTCGACGGCTGGAAAATCATTTCCGGTTTGTGTTTCTCCTTCAGAAGAAAGTGCTGCAGGCCTTCCTCCTCCTCCTCCTCAGCATCAGATGGTGCTAATTGAGTTACGGTTAATCTGCTGAACAGGAGGCTCCAGTCACACCCTGACGAGCTGCACTGGGGCAAACCAGGTCACACACACACACACACACACACACACACACCCACACACACACACAAAGTGATGGACAACATGGACGACTCCCAGCCTGAGGGGGGCGCCAGAGGACAGCTGGGCGGAGGCAGGTCAGACTCTGGATCACAGACTTGGTGGATTCTGACGGATCTCCTGGTTTGTGTTTTGACTATTCCTGTTTAAATCTTCATAAAGCTTCATTCCCTCTAAAATCACCTGAAAACTTTGTTCAGAACTTGTTTAAATCTAAATAATCCAGCCAATTTATTCTCCTTCAGCGGTGGAATTATGTGTAAATTAGGTGACTTTATTCCAGTCATTCTGCTCGTCCATCACCATGGCGCCATGTTCCAAGATGGTGGCCGGCGGTTCAACTCGTACGGAGACGATCTGTTAACGGGAGCTTTAAAAGGAATGGATATAATTAAAGCTAGGGTCGGCGATCTTGGATGTAGCATGCAGCACGAATGTAGCATCTCCCCAAGGCTCCGCCCAGCTCCCACCCCATTGGAGGAGCTCCCGTTGGGAGCGAACGCACTGGACGCAGAAGCGCCACGCGCACGGAGTTTGTGATCGCCTCCAATGTTTTTTCTGACTGCCCGCACTCAACGCGCATAGGAGCGCAGCGCACCGCTCCGCTTCCTTCTATTTTCCACGCCATGAGCGCTGAGAGCGCCTTGGCAATGCGCTCTGAACCAGGGCCAGTGCACGCCATTGAAATGTACGCGCAGGGGCCTGGGAGAACGGCGAAGGGATTTGATTGGTTCTTTAAAAGCGGTCCGCCCCTTATGATTGGTCGAGTTTTTACTGTCCTTTGGCCTCTACAGTGGTCAGATTTTTTCCGCACCTTTTTCCGTCCACAATATGTACTGACTTCTCCCAGGGGGCGAGGAGCGTTTCACTCAGTGTGACAAGAAGTGCTTTAGGACAACATCGTCTACCCGAGCTTTAACAGAGCAGAACAGCGAGGACATTTGTAAAGCTGCAGCGTCAAAGTTAAAATCCAGAAAGAAAGAGAGAAAAATGAAGACACGCTTTTTTTCACTTCCTGGAGACGTCGGTACGTCACGGCCTCCCGTCCAATCAGAACGCTGCACAGGCCCCAGAGCTAGAGAGGATTTAATGCTTCATTTTCCCAGGTAAACACCAGACTCAGGAATACGATTCTGAATCGATCAGTTCAGAATGAACCCTGTGAAGCAGGTGAGGAGCAGGAAACCCGCAGCAGGCCACGCCCCCTGAGTGCTCCTCTGCCGCCGCCGTGGCGACGGCTTTCCTCCGTTAACGGAGGCGGCCGTGCCGTCTGGAAAGGCTGGAGGCACATTCGTCTAATGAAGGGGTGAAAACAGAGAGTGCGCATCACCCCTGCTGATGCTCGAGGGCTGCAGCGAGCTAAACGAGAACGACAGGACTGGAGTCAATCACAGCGCCGTGCACGGCAACGTGCACGCTCAACGAGCTGGAGAAGCAAGTGAACAGCAGCAAGCCGAGGGTGCGGAAGGGAAAACCAGCCTTCACACTCAAACAGGAAAGTTTTTCTTTGCTGGAGAAAATACGCCAAAAAAAAAAAAAAAAAAAAAAAAAAAAATCCTAGAGAAACGGATTGAAACTCAACATGAAGCTAATTTACTGAAACCTGCTGCGAACAGAGAAACGCCCTGAAACTCCTCCTGCTGGAGCTCTCCTGCTAGCTTCAATTAACGCTGTCAATCCTTTCAAAAACTAATGAATTCATCACAACTGACAATTAATCGAATTAATCGCATCATTAATGAACTTGTAGTCAACAAAAAATCACCAGCTTAGTTCAGAAAATGTCTTGATCTGAATGTTTCAGCTGAAGTGGAGCAGTTTGTCATCCGGAAACACTAATGTGGGATTTGAACCATCCAACATGTTGAGCTTCAGATGAAGAATCTGATCCTCAGGAGAAACCACCAGTTTCCTCTTCCTGTTCTGAGCCGGGCGCTGACCCCGACCCTGACCCTGGGGTCAAACCGAACGACAGAAGTTAAGCGTTGACAGGTCGACAACATTCATCCCTGCAGATGCTCCAGTCAAATATGTTTAGTTGAAGTTATCCTCCAGATAACTTCCTCCTGTGATTCCGACTTTCATTTGACTTGTGTTGAATAAAGATCATAAAGCAAAATGGAGAGATTTCATTGAGCTTCCAAGGATCGAGTGTATCGACTGGAATCACGTTCAGCGGGCGGCATCTTGTTACATTCAGGATACGAGGACTCCGACCCGACACCTGATACCCAACAACCAACACCCGATACCCGAGCACTCTGACCCGACACCTGATACCCAACAACCAACACCCGATACCCGAGCACTCCGACCCGACACCTGATACCCAACAACCAACACCCGATACCCGGGCACTCCGACCCGACACCTGATACCCAAAAACCAAAACCCGATACCCGAGCACTCCGACCCGACACCTGATACCCGATACCCGAGCACTCCGACCCGACACCCGACACCCAACAACCAACACCTGATACCCGAGCACTCCGACCCGACACCCAGACCTGACAACCTTCGCAAAATTTTTTGAGTACCACTTAGCTACCTTAGCTACTTTATTCTCTCTCTCTCTCTCTCTCTCTCTCTCTCTCTCTCTCACACACACGACCGTTGATAGGAAAAAAAACTTTCGGCGCTTATTTCCCCGATATGACATCCTATTGTCATCCCATCGTGAAAGTAACATTATGAACAATACATAATGGCGCCAAAAGACACACAAGTACACACACACACACACACACACACACACACACACACACACACACACACACACACACACACACACACACACACACACACACACACACACCGTTTTATGCGCCAGCCGCTGTGGGTGGGGGCTCGCTGGACGGAGAGAGAGGCAGAGGGAGGCTCTGGGTTCAGAACACTCGGTATTCTCTGCTACTCTATGATGATTGGTTGAAACTGCACCGCTACACTGCTGCACCGTGTGGTCAATGTGAGTACTGCACGTCCACGTTTCTAACAGCGCTCACAGACTTCTGCAGCTTTTTGCGTAGTTTAATAACCTGACACCCAATACCCGACCACTCCAAACCGATACTCGATACCGAAGCACTTCAACCCAATACCCACCACCCAACACCTAATACCCCACACCCAACAGCGGTCCCGGTGCTCATAACGATCTGTTGCAGAGTGCCGGTGTGACTCCCCGGGTCACAGACCCCTGATCCAGGCCAAACCCCCGCCGCTCGCTGGAGCGTCTCCAGGCCTCCTGCTGTGAAGCGGTTCCGGTTCCAGACGCCGTCCTGGAACCGTGACTCAGGCTGATTAAACCTCCCAACATGGACGCGGTTTCCTCGCCTCTATCCTCGTTTTCCAGTGCGATCACGCCTCAACGCCGACAAACGGGAGAAAATGTCGTCCAAGTGAGACCGGAGACGTTGTGAAGTTTCACACAAAAGGCCCATTTTCACAGGAAACCCAGAAGAAAAACCTGAAATTTGTACTATTTTCATCTTGTTTTTTTCTAACGCCACATCATTGTACAAATCTTTCACTGTCTTTTTTCTTCAGCGTCACGTCTTCTTCTTCTCTTTGCCAGATCCGACGTGCAACAAAAAATAACTTCTTCTTTTTTTGTCGTGTTTTCAGCATCTTCACTGAATGTGTGTGTTTTTAATGTGCTGGGATGAGAGTCGCTGCATCGAGCCTGGACAGTGTGTGTGTGTGTGTGTGTGTGTGTGTGTGTGTGTGTGTGTGTGTGTGTTGGCTGGGCCTGGAAAAGCCCCCCTCCAGCCCCCCCACCTCCGTCCCTCTTGCCAGTAGCTAATTGATTTGGCTCCATCCTGCCTGCTCTACTTACTCAAGTAGTTAATTAACTTAACTTTTAATTCGTTTCCACACGGCGCCCGGGCGAAACACAAAGCCCACGCCGGCTGTGCACGACCACTCGCCCTCTTTTCTCTTTCTTTTTCTAACAGAGCGCACAAAGCCGGAAGTCCCGCGGCGTGTAAACTGACCTGCAGGGGCTGAAACATGGACGTGAGAACCCGGCCGCCGTTCCCCGGTTTTTTCTCCTCAGCCTGTTAAACGTACATTCATTATCATCTTAATTGGCACATAAGACGGAATTACCATCTACACCTGCATGGGGCTGATGAGGTTCCTGATTAATAGCGATTACCCTGCGATTACGACACCAGGTGCTGGGCTCTCGGCGCTCAGATCATCTCTCTCACTCCTCTGGAACAAAAGATCCGCTCACAACAAAACATGCTTCCAACAACTCAGTCATGGAGAAACGGGCGGAAAACAGGGAATCAGCAGGAAAAGCAGCTACCGAAGCTGAAAACATCGACTCTGAACACAGAGAAAACATCACAGAAGACAATAACACGACCAGTGAGGGGTGGAGGTCAGGGTCCTGGGGTCGAAACGACGGAGGATCAGAACGGAACGAACAGAAACAGAAACGCTCAAGAAACAGACTCTTTAAATCAAACTATGACCCTGGATGGAAGGATGGATGATGGTCGGATGAGTGGACAGATGGACAGATGGACGGATCAGTGGATGGATGGATGGATGAGTGTGTAACAGGTTTTTCGTTATGTTATGTCATTGTTTATCTGCGTTAAAGTGAATATGTTAAGCGGGCTAGGCAATCAAAAGATTGTAAGTGCGACTGCTGGAGGGCGGAGGACAGTAAAACACAGAACACACAGCAAGTAGTGTGCATTAAATATGACACACAAAACAGAACTATTGAACAAGCAACCCAAAATGTTCACAGAGAACAAACAAATATACAGCTTGAGCGACTCAAAATAAAGAGAATACATTCAGTGTCCAGCAGGGCGGCGGGATTCTTCTCACCCACGCTCCATTTTTCACCACTATTTTCTTGGTGGGGTTTGGTAAAGGCGCAGATGTCCGGAGAGAGAGGGAGTGTTGGGCAAGTGGTGGAATGGAAGAGTGAATAGGTGAGTAGGTGAGTGGGTGAGGGGAGAGAGCAGCGGCACCAGCCTCCGGCCCGACCATCACTTCTGTTTGGTTTCTTCAGGCTCCTGGCCGCTGATTGGCTGGCTCGCCATCAATCCTGGCCAATAACATGACAGAGACCTGTGCACCGCTTCCTCGGCTCCACTCCCCACACCACTGACTGCACAGGAAGTGAGGTTGCAGTTAACTTTCCCTCCAAAACCTCGGATTGGCTGAGGGACACGTGACCTGTCAGGTGGGTGTGATGCATTTGAGGGACCTGCAGAAGGTGGGAATTTGGAGGTTTTCACCCAGGAGGATTACAATTGGATGGATGGATGGATTAGAGGGTGAATGGATGGGTGGATGGATGGATTAGAGGGTGGGTGGATGGATGGATGGATGGACGAGACGTTGAAATCCTGAACCCTTCTCCCTGGAGCATCTTTTAGGGTCACCTGATAAATTAGAGTAATCAAGGACGGAGAACATGCAAACTCCCAGAACTGCCCGCCGCAGACGCCACACCGGCTTCACAGTACATCCCACACCAGTCCAGCTCTCCAGTCAGCCCCATGCAGATAACCAGGGGGAAGAACAGGCAAACTCCAAACCCAAAGGCCCGGGCGGGATTCGAACCCATGACGGAGCGGGAGAGCGGCCCTCCCTGGGACCTCTGGGACCTTCTTAAGGGTCCCAGGCCCTGTGAGATTCCACAGCTTTTGCAGGTGAACCAAGCGGTGAACACGACGTCAGTCCTTCCCTCTCAGACTCTGCTTCTCCTGACAGGCCACCAGGGGGCGCTGGATAACGACTGATAACTGCCCACCAGTCAAAAGAACATCTGGGAGGCCGTTCGGCACCCTTCCTGGAGACACAGCTGGACAGTCAGGACCTGGTCCAGTGTCCTGGTGACTAAACGCCGGCTGATGGGGACGACTGTTCATGTTCAGTGACTCTGCTGTAGATTCTGTTGCAGGCGTCACATTAAAGGGCTCTTCTCACTTTTACTTGACAAAAGCTGCTGCGCATAGTTTAGTTTTGTTCCTCCATGAATAAAAACATCAAAAACCTGAAGGGAACACGTACAGAAGAACGTCTGGACTGAAGAACCCTGCTTCATTTTCACATGTTGAGAAGCATGAAGCCAACAATAGAAAGAAGTTATTCACCAACATCAAATGAGTCACATCATTCCTGATTTCACTTTCCTTCTCAGTCTAAACTCCTGTTTTCTTCATACATGTCTGACAGTAGAGTGATAAAACTGGAGCTCTTTCTGCAGTGGAACCAGCAGAAATGCTGAAAATGATCGACAGGAAACATTTAATCTTTTTTAAAGCAGTACTTTGGAGTTAAAACCTGCTTTCAGTAGTTGAAGTCAGTGTTCTGCAGACTGGAGGAGGGTCTGGTGGATTACTGCAGACGACACTTTCCATGTTCACGTCATTATTATCAAAGAAAGTACCTTTTAATTAATATCTTCTGAATCTGGAATAAATCAGAATGTGCGTCAGTCTTTTAGCTGGTTTCTTCAGCGGACCAAGTCCTTCTGACAGGTTTTATCAAAGAGGTGTGTTTGTTTGAACATATATGCATAATATATATAGTAAACTGCATTTATTACTATTTATTCTTTTCTTGTTATTTTAGTATTTCAGTATAATAAGTAGGATGAAATATAATAAGTAATTCCAACTCTCTAAAGGTTTGGTATTTTATTTTCAGGATCATTCCAGAGTCTCAACATGGAGACATTTACAGACAACACTGCCCTCTGCTGGACGTCTCCCGCAGCCTCCATGTCTGCTCATCTGAACCTGATAAAGCCGACAGACGTTAACCCCTGAATGAACTGCTGAATGCTGAGTCCCTCACACCTTCATTTCCCTGTTTCTTTAATCTTCTTCTGAATTCTTCTCACTTATTCCGCCGTTTCTGACGCTTTTCTCCTCCTAAAAATGTTGTTCGTTTTGAACAATTCAAATATCAAAATGTGCAGCTTTTTTTAGGACATTCCTGCTAAGTTCTAGCGTTTTGACATCTTTTAAACTTTGAAATATTTCACCTTTAGTGCAACTTTTTCCCTATGTTAACAGATGGAGATTTTTTTCAAACTTTGTCATCCGTCATCTCCCTCCAGTCCTCACGATTTGAACCAATCAACTTTTAAAATATTCAACTTTTTCAACCCTTTCTTAAAACCTTTTTCAACTTTTTTTCTGTTTTTTCCCCAGCTTTTTTCAACTTTTTCAAGTTTTTTCAGCTTTTTTGAAAATTTGTAAGGTATTTCTAACTTTTTTCAGCTTTTTCAAACTTTTCCAGCCTTTTGCAAATGTTCAATTGTTTTCAGCTTTTCTTTTAACGCTTTTCAACTTTTTCCAGCTTTTTTGAATTTTTTCAGGCTTTTTTCAAACTTTTCAACCTTTTTTTCAAACTTTTTTCACTGTTTCAACCTTTTTACCTCTTCTCAACTTCTTTTCAGCTTGTCTCAAGCGTATACACTTCCTTTAACTCTTTCAATTTAATGGAGCTTCTCTTTAATCTTTTTTTCAACTTTTCTTCTTGATCTTCTTCTGCATTACAGTTTAGCATTTTGAGCTCAGCAATCACACTTGCATTTTCTTCAGAAAATGCTAATTTTTGTAGTTAGGTTATCTTTACTGTCATCTTTTTCTGCACGTGCTACATCCTAAAATATATTAAAAGAGAGAAAAGCACAATAAAGATGAAGAAATGAAGCCTGAGAAGCGGCTGCAGCTCTGAGACCTGATGGTTAAAGCTGAAACCAGCTGCTTTCATGTTACAGAAGGATGATTTTAAACAGGAGGAAACTTTGTTTCCCTCAAGAGAAATGTCCATTTAAGTCCTAAACTTTGAGCTCCGGTGAGGAAGTGCACCTCTAGCTGTTGGCCAACAGAGGGCAGCATCCTTCCCTCTGGTTATTCATCTGGAAAAGCTGGGTTGATCAGTTTGAAGCGCTCAGCTGTTCCCAGCAGGACAACATTATTCTTCTTTTTTCCTTCCTTCAAGAAGTCAAATAAATCTCCACAAATCGACAGTAACTGTCACCGTATTGATATCTGTAGATAGAATCAATGAAAGGTCGGAGAGGGAGACAAACGGCTGCAAGGTGATTCAACTGCGACACAGATGAAGATTTCTGACTTTGTATTCATCAAAACAATTCTAAGATCCGTTTGTCCCCGAGCCGAGCGAGAAACAGGGCATCAGCTGGCTGGATGAAGACAGACGTCTGCACAGAAAAACATCTGGAAAAAAACAACTGGAACTGCTTCAAGTCTGCTCGCTTGAACGGGGGTCAAAGGGCAAACTGGCTTCAGCGCTCAGGGTCGGCTGAAGTCTGAACCTGATCAGATCTAACAGATCAGACCCGGAGCTTTTTACAGTCTGAACGCCGCAGAGGAGGATCTCCGAGTCCTGCAGGAACATCTGGATCCCCTTCTCTCTCTCACTCACACACACACACACACACACACACACACACACGCACACACACATGCACACACACACACACACACACACACACACACACAGGCCTGCATCCAGAACTGTGTGTGTGTGTGTGTGTGTGTGTGTGTGTGTGTGTGTGTGTGTGTGTGTGTGTGTGCGCTCACTCAATAGCACCTCTACTTGTTGCCCAGTAGTTAACTGTGCAGCTGTTAGCGCTGAGCTCTGATCTCTGTGTTGATCCTGGTTCACATTAGTTGCTCCTGTGATCAAACTTTCAACCTGTGTGTGTGTGTGTGTGCATGTGTGTGTGTATGTGTGTGTGCGTGTGTATGTGTATGTGCGTATGTGCATGTGCATGTGCGTGTGTGTGTGTGTGTGTGTGTGTGTGTGTGTGTGTGTGTGTGTGTGTTCTTGTATTTCTGTCCTTGTTGGGGCCAAATGTCCCCACAAGGATAGCAAAATGTGGAACGACGTGCCTTGTGGGGACCTTTTTCCGGTCCTAAGTAGGAGAAACAGTGTTTTCTTGACCATGTTGTTGTTACTGAAAAAAGTAAAAGAGCAAAAACATTTCTTTAGGGTTAGGCTTTGTTGTGGTGTGGGTTAGGGTTAGGGTCAGGGTTAGGGGCTAGACATGAATGGGAGTCAATGGACGGTCCCCACGAGGATAGAAATACGAGACTGTGTGTGTCTGTGTGTGTGTGTGTGTGTGTGTGTGTCATCGAATTCGAAGAGGAATCTGATATAGTCACGTCAGAAGCGTTTCATTCTTGATCACCAGAATACTCCTGATCTGACAGATTATTCTAAACTTGATGGAAACAAAGAGCGACTAAACGGCAGAATCGTCTGCAGAGACCTGGAGGAAACAGAGACTGTATGGAAATAACCTCAACCTGCTGCAATAGAAGTCAACCAGGAAATATGTGGTTTTCGTCACAACAGAGGGGAAGTGTCGATACCAGGATCAGGTCCAACACTCAGGACCGCAACAGTCGGACTGAGCAAAGGACCGCAACAGTCAGACTGAGTGAAGGACCGCAACAGTCGGACTGAGTGAAGGACCGCAACAGTCAGACTGAGTGAAGGACCGCAACAGTCGGACTGAGTGAAGGACCGCAACAGTCGGACTGAGTGAAGGACCGCAACAGTCGGACTGAGTGAAGGACCGCAAAAGTCAGACTGAGTGAAGGACTGCAACAGTCGGACTGAGTGAAGGACCGCAACAGTCGGAGAGAGCGACGGACCGTGACAATCGGAGAGAGCGAAGAGCCTCAACAGTCGGAGAGAGAGAGAAAGATCACAACAACAATCGGAGAGAAGGACCACAACAGTCGGAGAGAGCGAATGACCACAACAGTCAGAGAGCAAAGGACCACAACAGTCATAAAGTGAAGGACCACAACAGTCGGAGTGAAGCGCCATATTTACCATCCCCTAGCGACGTCATGTACCTGTGTTCTTACGCTGCCGTTCACACCCTGCCTACAGTCACACCGCGCTGACAGCAGAGGAGCTTAGGACCCAGAGGACCTTACACATCAGTACTAGTTACAGATATCTCCGCTTCAGTAGGAATTTTTTAACAGATGCAACATATATTAAGGAAAATGCGGTAATCTTCGTTAAGCTGCACAACAATGACAACAACTGCACCAAACCAGAGAAAGTTCTGGAAGAGTTCTAGATACGCAGCCATTACAGCCGCATCAAACTGTCCTCCGGAAGAGCAGGATGTTTCTGGTTAACATTTTTGAAACAGTAACCAGTAGAACTGATGGTGAGGAGGCGGAGGATCAGAAGGAGAGGCTGACGACAGGAAAGAGGTGCAGAGTGATGAGACCAGGACCAGATGGATCCGGGAGCCGATCTGGAAACGTCAGGGACCAACGGGGAGCAACGGGTGTTCTCAGGCCTCTGAGTGCTTTTAATGGACTTCAGTCAAGCAGATTTACACTGAAACCACTCAGATGAGCAACACATGGTGCACCTGAGTGTGTTTGTGTGTGTGTGTGTGTGTGTGTGTGTGTGTGTGTGCGTGCATGTGAGCGTTCTCGTATTTCTATCCTTGTTGGGGCCAAATGTCCCCACAAGGATAGCAAAACGTGGAACGACGTGCCTTGTGGGGACCTTTTTCCGGTCCTAAGTAGGAGAAACAGTGTTTTCTTGACCATGTTGTTGTTACTGAAAAAAGTAAAAGTGCAAAAACATTTCTTTAGGGTTAGGCTTTGTTGTGGTGTGGGTTAGGGTTAGGGTAAGGGTCAGGGTTAGGGGCTAGACATGAATGGGAGTCAATGGAAGGTCCCCACAAGGATAGAAATACAAGACTGAGCGTGCGTGTGTGTGTGTGTTCAACACACTCCAATGCTGAACACTCACAGAAAAACTGTTTGTGCTTGGCGATCAAAGCATCTCTTATTGTTGTTGTTACTAAAAGCTGCACAACACCAGTAATTTGCAGGAAAGTCCCAGTGGCCCCCCCCTAAAAAAAACAACCCCCCCACGCCTCTTCTCTCCACGCAACTACTGCAATCGTCATCTCTTGAAGAGCCTCTCCGGCGTGCAACACATGGATACCATCTGATAAGCCGCTGCTAAAGTGGTCGAACACAAAGAGCTTCAGCTTCAAGTCTTCGGAACAAACTGACCTCCAGATGGAACGCAGCAAATCACGCATTCCGGACGTCAAGACGCCGACGCCAAACACGGTGACCTCCAAACCAGGCATCAAGATGCCAAACAAGCTGACCTCCAAACCAGAGGTCAAGACGCCCACACCAAACAAGCTGACCTCCAAACTAGACGTCAAGACGCCAAACAAGCTGACCTCCAAACCAGACATCAAGACATCGACGTCAAACAAGCTGGCCTCCAAACCAGACGTCAAGACGCCAAACAAGCTGACCTCCAAACCAGACGTCAAGACGCAGACGCCAAACAAGCTGACCTCCAAACCAGACGTCAAGACGCCAAACAAGCTGACCTCCAAACCAGACGTCAAGACGCAGACGCCAAACAAGCTGACATCCAAACCAGACGTCAAGACGCCAAACAAGCTGACCTCCAAACCAGACGTCAAGACGCAGACGCCAAACAAGCTGACATCCAAACTAGACGTCAAGACGCCAAACAAGTTGACCTCCAAACCAGACGTCAAGACACCGACGCCAAACAACCTGACCTCCAAACCAGACGTCAAGACACCGACGCCAAACAACCTGACCTCCAAACTAGACGTCAAGACGACAACGCCAAACACGTTTGTGGCCCTGCTGCTGCTCGCCACTGTGTGGTATTGGAAATTCACTGGCGTTATTGCGACTGTTCATTCATCCGCACATCCTGTTCTAGAGTTTTAGGAAGTTGTGCTTCAAGTGAGTGCCTAAACATATCCATTAATGGTGTTATTAAAGTGGATGAAAAAGCTTTATAGAAGTCCATCGAGAACCCATCCGGCCCTGAAGATTTCCCTGATGACAGTTTACCAATTGCAGCCATAACTTCCTGTGCATTTATATCTGCCTCCAGAGTCTCCTTCGTCTCCCCAGCCACCCTTGGAATTTCCAGCCTCCCCAAAAACTCAGTCATTATGTCAGTATCAACACCCTGAGAAGAATATAAGTCTGCATAAAAATCCTTAAAGATATCGTTGATACGTTTGGGATCACGGACTATTGTAGTGCTATCCCTGGTCCTAACTGAGGGAATACATCTAGAGTTTTCTTCTTTTCGAATCTGCCAGGACAACAATTTGCCACTCTTATCCCAATGTTCATAGTATTGTTGTTTTTTTCTGGCCATAGCATTCTCTAACACCCTTGTGGTCAACAGATCGCATTCAGTTCTCTTAGTATTTACAAGGACAAACTTCACTTCACTACGAGTCTGAGAGTGCTCTTTCTCAAGATTCCTGATATCTGACTCAAGTATTTTGGTCTTTTGCATGTACCGTTTCTTTTTCCATGAAGTATAACTTATAGTCTCACCTCTAACATAAGCTTTTAAAGATTTCCATACAGCAGATGGTGATGCTGTCCCTCTATTAATGCTAATAAAATTGTCCATTTTGTTGCGGATAAGATTAACATAATCTAAGTCATTAATCAGATGTGTGGGAAAAACACCAAAGTCTGTAGCAGCCCACAGAGTCCCTTAGAGCCATCTGAAGCAAAAGCGGAGCATGGTCCGAGTGCGTCATAGCAAGATATTCACAAGAGGATACAAGGTGAAGCCTGTCCGCATGCGCAAAAAAAGTATCAATTCTGGAATAGCTTCTATGAACATGTGAGGGGAAGGAGTATTCACGTGACGCCTTATGCTTATCCACAAGATCAAAATCTGCCATTTCTTTTTTAAGAGTCTTAGCTGCTGGGGAGAGTGTTTTGACGTTAGAAAATGACCGGTCCTTGGATGGGTCCAGAACCAGATTCATATCGCCGCCTATGACAAGTTCACTTGCAGAGCATGTAAGGGCGAAAAACAAACTCTGGAAAAATTGTGGACAGCCATAGTTCGGTCCATAAATATTTACCAGCGTGATAGATTCACCTGCCAGGGAGCCTCTTAGTATCAAGTATCTACCCTGTGTGTCCCTCTCCACGTTTTCCACCTGCAAAGGGACATTTTTACCGAACAATGTGGCAACACCCCGAGATTGAGACGTGAAGGCGTAAAAAGTTTGTCCTCGCCATTGGCGTTGTAATCTAACATGCTCAGCGTCTGTTAAATGAGTCTCCTGTGGTAGAGCTATATCTATTCTGTGGTTCCTAAGAAAGTTAAGCACCTTCCTGCGTTTTGATAGGTCATTAATGCCATTAGTATTCCATGTCAAGTATTTAGGAGCTACAGCTGTCATGTATTAATCTGCTCACTGATGTCTCAAAATCCTGCATGTAAAGTATAAGGAGAAAAAAAACAACAACAACAACAACAAAGGGCCATTCCCTCCCTCCCTCCCTAACTGAGAGAGGGCCAGATCTCTAATCTTCCTGATGCTTTCTTAACGCAGCCGAAATCTATTCACTGCATCATAAAATAGTGCCGATCCTCCTTGGAAATTAAGTAATCTACTGACCGTTAATCACAGTCCACAGCACAGAGTTACCATCCTTTAAATGTAAGAACCCATCGCAAGTATCTTATGACCTACAGCATCTCCCATGAGAATATAAAGTGAGATACTGGAAGTTTAGGATTACAGGTACACACTTGAAACTACAAAGCTGAGAGGCTTGTAAACAGTCAAGCCCACAGATTATGAATCATTGTCCGCAACTAAACAAAACAAAACAATTCCCCCTCTTGTCCGTGTAAACACGTGCAAATCATCTGAAGCGACTGACATCAGCCAAAATTGACATAAAATAGGTAGCAAAGGTTACAAAAGATAACTGGCCATAATAACACAGGGAGTCTTGTAGACTTTAACATTTTGAACAGTTTATAAACATATTCCAGAGCACAGACAAGGACCTTGTAGGTTCTGGTCATTTGAACTACTTCATTTGTTTGATGTTTAGAGTTACCGACACTTTGTTCCAGTCTGTGTTTCAGAGTGTAGGAAGAAAATAAGTGTTGTTTTACTTGCCTGTGCTGTTTTTTTTGTTGTTGTTTTTTTAAATAATTACTAATAATAATGCATTGGTTTTATATAGCGCTTTTCAGGACACTCAAAGACGCTTTACATTGCATTATTCATTCACGCCATACTCGGTGGTGGTAAGCTATTACTGTAGCCACAGCTGCCCTGGGGCAGACTGACGGAAGCGAGGCTGCCAATCTGCGCCATCGGCCCCTCCGACCACCACCAACCATTCACTCTCACAACTTTCATACTAGGCAACGTGGGTGAAGTGTCTTGCCCAAGGACACAACGACAGTTTTACGCCTGTAGGAGCAGGGATCGAACCGCCAACCTTCCGGTTATAAGACGACCTGCTCTACCAACTGAGCTACTGCCGCCCCAATAATTAAATAATTACTGTAACATTCAAATGATTCTAAAAAAAAAAAAAAAAAGATGATAGATTCGACTATCAGTCGACAATCAGCAGGATCGGACGAATCAGATTCGACTATGGAAATTCTTAGTCGGGGACACCTCCAGAAATAATTCAATAAACAGATTTCAGCTGATCTCCACATTTCTGATATTTTCCATCAGGAACGTCACCGGTTTGGCTTTTCCAGGTTGGTTCCGTTTGCTGGACTCTCCCTCTGTCTCCAGCAGCACACTGAAAAGTGTCAGTGTTTGAACCCCTTCAGTGTGGCGGCAGCAGGAAGGCTTCACTCACCCGCCGCCGCCGCCGCCGCCGCCGCCGCCGCCGCCGCCGCCACCGCCAGACGCCCACCGCTGAGAGGAGGCCTGGAGAGATCCAGGTGGAGGTTCTGACCAGACCTGATCCAGAACGGGCCGGGGATCAGTCCTGATGAAGACACCATGACTGACACACACAACCACACACACACACCCACACACACACACACACACACACACACACACACACACACACACTCTCTCACAGCATCTGTTGCACATTTGCCCCATGGCCTTGTGGAGTCCCCCTTCCTGATCCTGGTTTTGATCAGTCCCAGTGTTTCCCTCCCTCCCTCTGTGCCCCCCCCCCCCCCCCCCCCCCCGCCCCACTGAGGCTTCAGAGGAGTCATTCCTCTCGTGGTCCAGAGGACAGAACAGTGTTCTTCATGGAACCTGCTCATCGGAACATGTGGACTCGTAACACCGAACCTTCAGCAAAGCCACTGTTCTCCAAGCTCCACGTTTGTTTTTAAAACATAGTAAACGCTGCAGCCGCAGGAACCGGCCAGTAGAGGTCAGCAATGAGAACATACCCGAGAACCACGTAAACCAGGAACTGAAACGTTCCCTTTGCTAACAGTTAGCTCAGGAAGTGACGCCTGATCGGGATCTAGAGTCTGGACCGCCCCGGAGGTAGTCTCGACCTGGAGTCTGAACCGCCCTAAAGGTGGTCTAGACCTGGAGTCTGGACCGCCCTGGATGTGGTCTAGACCTGGAGTCTGGACCGCCCTAAAGGTGGTCCAGACTCCTGGGATCCTTGGAGCTGATGGGTCCAGCCCTGCAGGGACCTGGTCTTCACTGAGACTGGATTGGAGGAAGACCATGGTGGTTATTTACTGGGAATAAGATGGACTCCAGTTCTGGTCTGGGGTCTGGAACAGTAGAGCATCCTGAGAACCTGACCCTGTTCTGCTCCTGAGCCCAGCAGCAGCTAAAAGTGACGTTCCTCGGATGAGTTCTGGAGGAGAGGACCCGGTCCTGGTCTGGACTGCTGTCTAACACTGACTGAAGACAGACGTGATCTGTTCTAGGTCTGGCAGAAAACGATCACTGGACTTTATTTTGCAGCTGTGGACTCCATGGTCCACATGGTTCTGCAGGACTGGAGAGAACCGAGACAAAGAGACCAGAGACTGAAGGAGGCCTGCACATCGGCCTCTGGTCTGGGAGGACCGGCTCCAGACGGTCCTGTCATCTCTGTTCCAGGAGAAAGGAGGGTAAAGTCAGGGAAGGTCTGGATATGAAGGTCTGGGTTTGAAGGTCTAGGTATGAAGGCCGAAAGTGGCCCGACTGCTGCTATAGAGCATCTTACTCTTCTAGATCAGATTATAGAGCATCTTCCTCCTCTAGACCAGATTACAGAGCATCTTCCTCCTCTAGACCAGATTATAGAGCATCTTCCTCCTCTAAACCAGATTACAGAGCATCTTCCTCCTCTAGACCAGATTATAGAGCATCTTCCTCCTCTAGACCAGATTATAGAGCATCTTCCTCCTCCAGACCAGATTACAGAGCATCTTCCTCCTCTAGACCAGATTATAGAGCATCTTCCTCCTCTAGACCAGATTACAGAGCAAGTTCCTCCTCTAGACCAGATTATAGAGCATCTTCCTCCTCCAGACCAGATTACAGAGCATCTTCCTCCTCTAGACCAGATTATAGAGCATCTTCCTCCTCTAGAACAGATTACAGAGCATCTTCCTTCTCTAGACCAGATTATAGAGCATCTTCCTCCTCTAGAACAGATTAGAGAGCATCTTCCGCCTCTAGACCAGATTACAGAGCATCTTCCGCCTCCAGACCAGATTATAGAGCATCTTCCTCCTCCAGACCAGATTATAGGGCATCTTCCTCCTCCAGACCAGATTACAGAGCATCTTCCTCCTCCAGACCAGATTACAGAGCATCTTCCTCCTCCAGACCAGATTACAGAGCATCTTCCTCCTCTAGACCAGATTATAGAGCATCTTCCTCCTCTAGACCAGATTATAGAGCATCT
>NC_043749.1:32086658-32194158 GCF_902148845.1 Salarias fasciatus
GGACGCGCTGCTGCTGCTGATCTGAACCTGCTGCTGATCTGGACCCGCTGCTGATCTGGACCCGCTGCTGATCTGGACCCGCTGCTGATCTGGACCTGCTGCTGATCTGGACCCGCTGCTGCTGCTGATCTGGCCCGGCTGCTGATCTGGACCCGCTGCTGATCTGGACCCACTGCTGATCTGGACCTGCTGCTGATCTGGACCCGCTGCTGCTGCTAATCTGGACCTGCTGCTGATCTGGACCTGCTGCTGATCTGGACCCGCTGCTGCTGCTGATCTGGACCTGCTGCTGATCTGGACCTGCTGCTGATCTGGACCTGCTGCTGCTGCTGATCTGGACCTGCTGCTGATCTGGACCCGCTGCTGCTGCTGATCTGGACCTGCTGCTGATCTGGACCCGCTGCTGATCTGGACCCGCTGCTGATCTGGACCTGCTGCTGATCTGGACCCGCTGCTGATCTGGACCCGCTGCTGATCTGGACCTGCTGCTGATGGAGGTTTATGAGGTCTGGGTCTGAGTCGCTGCAGCACCTGAGCAGCAGAGTTTCCGCTCGTCACTCTCTTCATGGCTTTTGTTTTGGCTGAACGCATCGAGCCTCTTTCAGCTTCGGGACTCAGGAAATGCGTGCGACCGATCAGAACGCCGTTCCTCTTCTCTGGTGAGCGTGCGGAGCCTTTTACGACTGTTCAGCTAATTGCTTCTTGGACTGCGATCCACTGAAGGCTGCATTCTTCACTGACTTGTTTATTCGCTGCCGGAGCTCCCGCCTTGATAAGACAGATTTTTCTGATTATCGTCAGGTTTTTAAAAGCGATGGCGAGGAGCGCGGCCGTGCCTACCAGGAAAGGCATGCGGCGGTGAAACCTGCAGCACGGCGGATCTGTTTGGATTCGATCGGCTGAGACGGCGGCCTCGCTCGGCGCTGCGCCTCCGGCTCATCCACACGACAGACTTTCACCACCAGTATCACCTTCATCAGCTGAGTGGAACCACCTGCTCCGGTTCTCCTCGCTCTCATCTCCGTCCAGACGCCGTTTGAGAGAAACGGCTTCAATAAATCTGCGTACAGGTCAGCAACCCACCAACCTCAACTCCCACAATGCACGGCTCCACAAACAGCTCTGCTCTGAGTCCACTGATTTTCTCTCTTTCTACCCAACGAACACGAGCCGGACCTGGTTCTGATTCTGGTTCTCCCTGCAGTGCTGGAACACATTCAATAGAACGAGGCGTCTTCATGGAGCAGACCACTCTCGTCCTCTCGTCCTCCTGTCCTCTGGTCCTCCTGTCCTCTGGTCCTCCTGTCCTCTCGTCCTCCTGTCCTCTCGTCCACACTGTCCCTGTTCTCAGCTGCTTCACGATCAGAACTTCCTGCAGATCTGGAAGGGTTCATTTCCAGGGCAGGCCTGGCGCCGCAGAGCAGAGGAGGAAGAGCCGCACAACAACAACAACAACAACCACAGCAACAACAACAAACAGCCGCAACAACAACAGCAATAACAACCAGAGCAACAGCAACAGCAACAACAACAGTCACAACCACAACCACAACAACAGCAACAACAACCACCACCACAACAACCACCACCACAACCACCACCACAACAACCACCACCACAACAACCACCACCACAACCACCACCACAACAACCACCACCACAACAACCACCACCACAACCACCACCACAACAACCACCACAACAACAGCAACAACCACAACAGCAGCAACAGCAACAACATTTTTGTTCAGTTTGGATGTTCAGTCCAAGCTAAACACATTTCCTCTGTCAAACAAAGATTTACCTCCACAAACCTGAATCAAGCCCAAAGTTAACACACACACACACACACACACACACACACACACACACACACACACACACAGGCCACCATTGGTCTCTGATGAGGGAATCGAACTGCTGATCATCGTGCCACAGCGCGGCTCAAACCACCGCTCCTCCTCTGTTTTTCCGACTTTCACCACAAGCCACAGTTTACTCTGTAAAACGCCGCCGATGCAAAACATGGACATAAAAATGCGAAAAAAGCGAAGCCCGGCGGTCCCTGGAGGAATTCCACCGCTGCTGCAGCGCGCAGGGCCGGAACCAGGAAAAGCCAGGAGAAATGGTTTTCGCAGACCACAACGGCTTCCTCTGCAGAAACAGTGTTCTAAGCTTTCCGTGAACCAAAGAAACAGTCCGACGGACCGAAGCTCCACCGAGCAGCTTCCTGAAGACTGAACGTCCATCTGCTCTACGGCCTCATCCCAGGGCGGGACGGCGGGACGGCGGGACGGCGTGAGCCTGGGCTGTGCTCACGTTCTGGTCCGGCTGGAAGTGGACGGAACATGGATCCTGGCTTCAACCTGCAGAACGAATATCAACGAAACACCAAACGTACTTTTTCCACTGGCGCTTTTTGACTGAGTTCCAGGTTTTTACCGCCGTTTTTCAGACACTGCGGACCGGCGTTTGAACGCACCTTCAGCTTTTGCAGCGTTCCTGTGAAGAACGCCGAGTCAGGTCGTTTTCAGCGCCGTGTCCGATGGAAGAGTGCCGACAGCACCAAGTGGACGAAGCTTCAGCCGGGACGTCCGTCCTGCTTCTGTATCTGCAGTCTAGTCTTTCCAGTGTCCGTCCACATTTGAGCCAAACCGACCAGACGAAGTGGGCGGAGCCTCGCGATGCGTTACTGCTGTTTTATGAGCAGGTGGAGTAACTCAGTAATCAGGAAGACGTACCGATTCCCACTTCAGCCCAGAGTCTGAGACGTCTGGACAACAAGGGACAACAAAGACCAGGACTGAAAGGACCTGGGGCCAGTGTTTCCAGACCAGGACCAGGACCAGGGCTTCCTAAGACCAAGACCAAAAGGACCTGGGACAAGGTCGAGACCAAGGCCTTGAAGTATGGGCTGGAGACTAAGACCACCCTGGCTCCCGAACCCACAGGGAGATCTGACAGAGACCCTCTTCCTCGGACTCTCGGTGACCAGCTGTGCTTTCATCGTCTTATCAGCTGATTTAGGGTCATGTGACACCGGAGATGAGTCCATTAGCTGCTCCCAGCCTCTGACCTTCATATGACCTTCATGTTTATCGGTTCCTGGCCACCCTCACTGCTGCTCGCCGTCGTTAGAAGATAAAGAACCAGTAAGACTTCAGGAAGGACGGTAGAGTCCAGAATGTGAGTGTTTGGTAGATTAACTGCTTCAAAGCCATCGGTGAACGGCCGAGCGTTCATCCTCCCGGTCAGCACCCCGTCCTGACGGGACGCTGGACGTCTCCATCAGCGGACACTCCAGACGGCGTTTGACCCCGACTCCCCCCCGAACCTGCCGGCGGCTGCAGGAGGCCGAGGACCTGCCGGTCTTTGATGTCCCTGCAGCCTCTAATCGAGCGCCGCTCTGCACCTGCGCCTCCGTCTTTTACAGCTTCATGAAGCATCACGACTTCCAGCTGCACGCCGTGCGGGACCGCCGAGCTCCGCCCACACCTGACGCTGCGCTCCGGCGGCTCTCCAGCTGCTCTCTCTCTCCCGGCGGAGCCACATCGAGCAGGACTGCTAGAGAGGAGGAGGCTCGGCAGTGCGTGCTCCCAGAGGCAGCAGGGGCAATAAAAGAAGAGGGCCAACAACAGTAAACAGGGTGGGAGGGTCGGGAGGGGGGTAATATGGAACCACTTAGCCCGTTAAAGGGTTAAAGATGGCTGCGGGATAAGTGGAGCTCGTTTATCGCAAATTTGACAGTGGTAGTTAAATGTTGGGTTTTCCCTGCGATCTGCCAGTGAGGGAGGCGGCCGGCGCTCTGCTCTCACCGCTCCATCTGCTGCCAGTCTCCTCATCCTCGCCCGACCTCTCGCATGAAACAAGAAGAAGAAGAAGAAGTGGACCTCCTGTGAACGCCGCTTCGGGCCTTTTCCTCATCTCTTCGTCTTTGATCCGTCCCCCCCGCCGAGGTTCCCGACCTGCCGCCGCCCCCCCGGAGCCCCGCGGATGTCCGCCGCCCGGCGCTGAGGCGGCGCTGAGGCGGCGCTCGCCGGCGGCCCACATGCATCTGCGGCTGCTGGTGATGTCTCTGCTGTGCGAGGCGATCGGGACGGGCGCCGGGCACAAGCCGAGCGGTGAGTACCCGAGCGGGTCCCCGGACTCCAACCGCCGCTTCTGGATTCACCCCAACGCCGTACAGAGGAGGGCGAATTAAAACGGAACAGGTGGAGTAGATCTCATGTTCAGACATCTTATTGCTCCAAAATGGAAATGTAGAGAAGCAGAAGTAGCTTCAACAACACAATATCGTCCGTCAGTCCAGTGAAGACGGACGTACTGAGAGTTCTGTTTCTTTAAATACAAGAAAAAAAATAATTTAACTCAGAATTTGTACGTATATTAAAAACAAAAAGGATTAAATTGAAGTTGCATGATCTGGTTAAGATTTAGAAGCAAAACATTAAAAGCAGGCGAAGCCGTGCTGAAGCATCCATGAAGGATGTTTCACACTGAATGAAGTCCAGCTCCTCACAAAGAGACCTTTCACCGCCGGCTCAGAACACGCCGAGCACGGATTCTCGATAAATCCCAAACACATTTCCCGTTTTCAGCGGCGTTCACGGGCTGAACCGCCGCCGTCGCTCCTCATTAAGCCGACGGTCTGCAGACTCTCCTCCGGATCTGTGATCTGCTGACGAGTCCCGGTGAAATGCCGCCGAGCCGCGGGACCCTCTGGCTCGGCGTTTCCTCAGGAATCTGGGTTTCGGGATCCGGTTTCCGACGGCCGAGCGGCGGCGAAGCGCCGGGACTCCCGTTTGATCTCGGCCGCGACTGAAGGCCGTTTGTCATGAGAACGTGTGAGAACGGAGGGAAACCACCAAAGGAAACCAAAAGTGAAGTTTAGAGGAAATCCGTGGTGATCTGGGACTTTCTCATGTTTGAGCCCAGAAATGTGTTTTTGTTCAGAGGGGATTTCGACTCACTGTTGGGCTCCTCTAATTGGCGGCCCCTCCGACTGGAGCCCACATGTCCAAGTGTCCTTGAGCAAGACACTGAAGCCCAAGCTGATCCACCGGATCAAGGCTTCTTCTCTGGGATTAATCAAGCATTTCCGATGCGTCCATCGAAGGGAAGGAAAATAAAACCATTACATTTTATGAACTGCAGCATTTATGAGCTGATCTCAAACCGACTGCAGCTTTCAGGAGTAGAGAAGGAAACATCCCGACGGCCGGGAGGCACGAAAACCGCTCAGCCTGAGACCACGAGGATTGAGACGTTTTGACACTGACGGCGGAGGGCGGCGGGACTCCGGGCGCCATCCAAATGCTCGCCGTGGGAACGGCGGCTTGACCTCCTGTCACAACGCATCTCGTCTCAGACTCATGTGGAGCTTCTATTCCCCCCCCTCCGTTCACCATCCACCCCGGCACCCTCCATGGCATCTGGAGTTGGTTCCTTTAGCTGTTAAAACACACACACACACTCTCTCTCTCTCTCTCTCACACACACACACTCTCTCTGTCTCTCTGCAGAGGTCAGGAGGCTCGGCCCATTAAGACGCTCATTAGCGACATTTGTGTGTCTGTACGGTGACTGGAGGTAACCGACGGCACCTGGAACGATTCAGGGACTGAAGCCGATCAACGCTCGAGATGAAACGCTTCCACAGACGCCCTCGAGTTCCGCCGGTCCGCCCGGTCCCCAGAACACGGTGCAGCAGCTGCTCGGGTCGGGAAAGCCTGACCTTTACTGGTCGACCTTTCAGGACACTCAGAGGGGAGTCGGTACGATCAGGACGATACGGTGAGGAACCGCTCCGAGGAGGAGGAACGTCTAAACGATGAACACTGGAGTACAGAGAACCATACCTGATGAATCTACAGACAATGAGGAGGAACACCGGGAAAAATGAACAGTCAGACATCATTCAGTCTGACGGGTGAAGGAACCTGTGTGTCGGTGAATCCATCGAACTTCTGCTCCTGGTCGACTCCTTCATTTGAAACTCGTTTACACACAAGTTTTCAGGGGAAAACGCTTCGTTTTCATTTCAGAAAAGTTTCACGTTCACAAAGAAATGTTGTGAAAATGTAGTTTTTGTGTTGAGGCCACGAGTTGGTGCTGAGAACAATACACTAGAACAATGGAGAACACGGAGAACGATCCACTCTAAACACTCAGAGGAGAACACGGACATTCATATGGACAGAACACCAGGTTGGATTGGTATTGGGGTCGACTTTAAAGCTACCAATTCCAGGAGACTCTGGACTGGTATCAGGAGAATCTGGACGGGGACCAGGAGAAACTGGACCAGAACCAGGAGAAACTGGACTGGGAGTCCTGACACTCTGGAGGAAACCAATGTTTGTGCTGTCCCTCTACTGAGCATGTGCGGTAGCAGCGTTTCCACCATCAACAAGGCGATCGCTCTCCTGCATTTCTACTCTTATTCTACTCTTATTCACCTGTTTCTATGGCAACTGAGCCCAAGCAAAACCTTGAGAGACCTTTTGGAAAAGTTGCCGAGCAGTGCCGTCATGTAAACAGACGCCCAAGAAGCAGCAAACCTTGCTTTAAGCTAGAAAACTGCTTCAGTTTAGCAGGTTCCACCTCCACACTGAGGTGTAGTTATCAATGAAAACGTGTCCCTGTATCCACGTTACGCCGATGACGCCCCGCTTTACGTCAAACTGCCTCTTTAGGAGGGAAAAAACAAAAACTCCTTCTTTTAAATGATCCCTGATAGACAGCGGATGATCAAACATTCCTGAGGTTTTCCCAGCGTTTCTCCCCATTGGTTCACAGCTGACCCACCCCCACCCCCACCCCGCCAGTCCAGACCGGACACCTTGAAGCCATCTTCGTGGCGAGACGCGTGGGAGGCGCAGCAGAATGCAAATGGTGTTTGAAGAGAGCGTGGCCGCCGCTCTCCTGGATGCGGTCATGAAAACCGCCACGGCAGCTTCAAAGCGACGATTCCTTTTCATTTGCATGTATTTGCACCTCCAGTCACTGGACGCATTGTTCAGACCGAGGTCACATGTAAAGACTCGGTCTGATCCTGACTAATGGCGATCAGGTGCAGCGTGGAAGCACGTGGCTTTTCAATGTGCACGTGTGGCGTTCTGCAGCAGCGGCGCTGCGATCTGTGCAGAACCAGCAATGGAGGACGGCGACCTGATGAGCCGAGGACTTTCAGGCCCCATTTATGTTTTTACTTTTCCACGGCGACTCCGGAAAGATTCCAGGAGACGAGCTGGAGCTGCCACTGGAAACCGTCGCCGTGTGAACGAGTTGAAAACATGTCAGTGTGGATTTCACTTGGCGACGCACGCCACCTTTAAAAAATTCTTAACAAAAACGGAAAAAATAATGTCACGCTGGAGCTGATTGTGTGAGAGAGGACTGATGAGTCCAAGAGAAAAGGAAACACTTTCAAAGTGTCTGTTTACATGATAACAGTGCTGGAGTCACTGGTCACGGCTTCCTGGATGGAGCTTTGGGAAAACACTGTTCCTGGTCCATGTTCTCCTGCTCCTGGTTCCAGTCCATGTTCTCTTGGTCCCGGTCCATATTCTCCAAGTCCCGGTCCACGTTCTTCCGGCCCCAGTCCATGTTCTCTTGGTCCCCATCCATGTTCTCCTTGTCCTGGTCCTGGTCCATGTTCTGCTGGTCCTGGTTGTTTTATAATCCAACAATTACCAAAAACGACTTCTTGTCTCTTGTTCTGCCGACAGCCGGTGACAGTTGTTGAATCTCCTTTAGGCTGAACGTCTGATTCTAGTTTGAAGGACGGACAGAAGATTTGTATTTATTCATCTAATGAACTTGTGAATTTTTTTTTTCTCACCATTCGGACATGAATTTAGCCTCTTTCTGTGTAACTTTTTCTCAACCGATTCATTTCAGAGAGGAAGTTAAAATTTACAGCAGGAGCCTCGAACTCGTCTGACTTCCCTCACCTGGCCCGACCGCTGAAATCCAAACACATCATCTTAAAATGACATCTTAAAGGTTCTCTGTTGATATTTTCACAGCCAAACAGTTACTACTTTAAACCACTCAAATCTCAACATAGAGCCAATTTTAATGAAGCAAAATAAGAACAATAAAATGGTAAATAATGTTCCAGGCTACAGTTCAGAGGTCGACGTGTCCACTGACACTCTGATCACTCTCCTGTCCTCACTGGTCTCCAAGCAACAAATATACTTTAAAAATCCAGTTATCTAAATGCTGAATCATACTGTTTTCCTCATAAAGCAGAATAAATGAGATGACAGGTAACACCGGCGAATACTTTGGATTCCAGCCTCATAAAAACTGAATTTATTCCATCTCAGAGGCGGAAGCGCTGGAGAACCAGAGCGAGCTTCAGAGAGCACCGCGTCTCCATCCCGTCTTTTACGACCCGCACAGGTCTTCCCCTCCTAAACGCTCCCACGTTTCCCCGAGCTCCGACGCCGGCGCTCCACCTGGAGCTTGTTAAGGAGCCGGAGCAATCCCCGTGCGGGGTCAGAGGTCGGCGTTTTTATGCTACCTAAAGCCGCGGCTCCTCTAAGAGTCCCTTAAGCCGGCAGATCAGCAGCACATGTGTCCAGACGGGTCGAGACCCGGCGTCTCTTCATCTCCCGCTCGGCGTTTAATAACCCCGCCGAGCCGGATCACGGCGAAACGCAGCGCCGGGCGGCGGCGGCGATCTGACGGCACGTTTCATTTCCTCCAGAGACTCCGTGAAGACGTCCCACGTCTCATTTCCTGAAGCTGTGCACGGATGATAACACTCTCTACACTCCTTCAGCGCCAAGGACGAGGACTGTCTCACATTCAGGACAGGAGGGAGCTGCAGGGGGACGGTCTCATGTCCGTCTCTGCAGGGGGACGGTCTCGGGTCTGTCTCTGTAGCGCGGTGCCTCTCCTCCTCCTCTCCTCCTCCTCTTCTCCTCTCCTCCTCTCCTCCTCCTCCTCCTCCTCCTCCTCTCCTCCTCTCCTCCTCCTCCTCCTCTCCTCTCCTCCTCCTCCTCTCCTCCTCTCCTCCTCCTCCTTCTCCTCCTCTCCTCCTCCTCCTCTCCTCCTCTCCTCCTCCTCCTCCTCCTCCTCTCCTCCTCCTCCTCCTCCTCTCCTCTCCTCCTCCTCCTCCTCCTCTCCTCCTCTCCTCCTCCTCCTCCTCCTCCTCCTCCTCCTCCTCTCCTCCTCCTCCTCCTCTCCTCTCCTCCTCCTCCTCTCCTCCTCTCCTCCTCCTCCTCCTCCTCCTCCTCTCCTCCTCCTCCTCCTCCTCCTCCTCTCCTCTCCTCCTCCTCCTCTCCTCCTCTCCTCCTCCTCCTCCTCCTCCTCCTCCTCTCCTCCTCCTCCTCCTCTCCTCCTCTCCTCCTCCTCCTCCTCTCCTCTCCTCCTCCTCCTCTCCTCTCCTCCTCCTCCTCCTCCTCCTCCTCCTCTCCTCCTCCTCCTCTCCTCCTCTCCTCCTCCTCCTCCTCCTCCTCTCCTCCTCCTCCTCCTCCTCTCCTCTCCTCCTCCTCCTCCTCCTCTCCTCCTCCTCCTCCTCTCCTCTCCTCCTCCTCCTCTCCTCCTCTCCTCCTCTTCTCCTCTCCTCCTCTTCTCCTCTCCTCTTCCTCTCCTCCTCTCCTCCTCCTCTCCTCCTCCTCTCCTCCTCCTCACCCCCTATTCCCTATATAGTGCACTATATAGGGAAAACGTCATTTTGTAGGGGTGTCCGAAGGCCTAGTGAGCATCGATGTTCCCTACATAGTGCACTCAATGTATCCCACAATTCACTGTGAAGATAGATAGATAGATAGATAAAAACTTTATTAATCTCCCAAGGGAGAAATTCCGGTGTCCAGCAGCACACAGATCATTCACATGCAAATAAATAACAACAGTACAATAAATACAAGTGCTCGGATTGTACTTGGTTTGGCTCAGGCACATCTGTTATACAGCCTGATTGCTGAGGGGATGAACGACCTCTTGAAGCGCTCAGTTCTGCAGCGCAATGACAGGAGCCTGTTACTCCGCTCACTTTTTTGAGCTGCAACTGTGTCGTGCAGTGGATGTTTGGAGTTCCTCAAGATACTCTGCATTAGAGCCCCCATCCTCCTCTCCAAGAGTGCTCCAACAGAGTCCACCTTCCTCCCCATCACAAACACACACCTCCTGATCAGTCTGTCCAGCCGACTGCTGTCTCTTTTTGTCATACTGCCACCCCAACAGACAACCCCAAAGAAAACAGCACTTGCAACAACAGACTGGTAGAAAATGTACAGCATGTCACCACACACGTCAAAGGATTTAAGTCTCCTCAGGAAACAGGAAATCTAGTGGACAGCCGATGGTCACTAGACGAAGCAATATATCCCATAATGCACTGCAGTCGCGGCACGTTAGAATCGTGACACTAATGACGTAATTAACTGTGCGGCGAAGTAGTGTCCGAAACCGTCCACTATGTAGTCCACTACAGACTATTCCCTTTGCAGTGAGCAGGGAATAGAGAATGAGTGAGTGAATCGGACACAGCCTCTAGAAGCCTCGTCACCGCTGTTGGCCAATGAAGCCGGTGTTGTGCCGAAAAGTGACTTCCCCTGACGGGAACACACATCAACGTGTTTCTGTATGCCTCCACTGCTCGCATGCGCTGTGCGGATGTTTCATAAAGTATTCTTTATGAATATTTCTAAGAGTATCTTTTTACAAATTACACACAAACCATGATATTAGCAGACATCCCTCACACAGGGCGCAGTCACTTTTCAGCAGCTGCTTGCATAAAAGTGACCGCCTCCTGTAACTGAGTGATGTGAGGAGTGACACTGACCACAATCACTCTACATGCACCTGCCTGATCTCTGCTTTCAGTCCTGCAGACTCTGTGAATATCACCCCCGCCTCCGTTGAAGTGGTCAGTGTCACTCCTCACATCACTCAGCTGCTGAAAAGTGACTGCGCCCTGTGTGAGGGATGTCTGCTGACTCATCCTGAAAACTGATTCTTTAAGGATCTTTAATATTTATTATTCCTAATTGAGCAAATTCAGAAGATTGGAAGTTTTGTATTTATTCCTTTTGTTATGAAGAAAAGTTTTTAAAAGAGTTTCAGAAAAGAACAGTTTTTGTTTGTTGACTTTATTTTTTAAGAACCGAACTGTTCTTCAGTTCTGAAGACACACACACACACACACACACACACACACACACACACACACACACACACCGTGGCAGAAGGCCGCAGGTGTTTTACAAGACTCACACACACTCGCTTCCCCCCTTCACCTCCTCTGGACCTGTGTTTGACCCCCATGACCCCCATGACCCCCACGACCCTCAGCTGTGACTGTTGCTGTAAAACAGTGTGACGCTGTGGACGGATTGCTCGTTAACGACTGCTGGTGTCTGGTTCAATTCCCTCTGTTCACACACTGAACCTTGGCCTCTGGGGAGAATGTGATCAGGTTACTGTCTTCTCTCCGTCCGTCTCTCGTCCCTGCAGCTCGCCGGCAGCCGGCGGACGACTGCCGCAGCTGTCTGGACTGTTCCCGTGACAACGGCTGCGTCCGCTGCCCCGAGCGCCTCTTCCTGTTCCTGCAGAGGGACGGCATGTCCCACCACGGCTCCTGTCTCCACGCCTGTCCTGCTGGACACTACGGCAAGAGGGGCAAGGACGTCAACCGCTGCATGAGTAGGACCTCACACACACACGCACGCACGCTCACACGCACGCACGCACGCACGCACGCACGCACGCACGCACGCACGCACGCACGCACGCACGCACGCACGCACGCACGCACACACACACACACACACACACACACACACACACACAGTGATCCAGAGCAGGAAAGAGGGGTTCCGTTTCCATGGCGACCGCCTTGTTGTTGCAGAGTGCCGCTCTCCGGACTGTGAGCAGTGCTTCATCCAGGACTTCTGCACCAAGTGTCGGCCCGGCTCGCTCCTCTTCAAGGGGAAGTGTCTGAGCAGCTGTCCAGACGGGACCTTCGTCCACAACTCTGACTGCCTCGGTAAGACGTCCCCCCAGGACCGACTCTCCAGGACCGACCCTCCAGGACCGACCCTCCAGGACCGACCCCTCAAGACCGACTCTCCAACCCTCCCAGACCGACCCTTCAGGACCAACCCTCCAGGATAGACCCTCCCACTCAGATTTTTTCAGAGAATTGATCCTACATTTGAGGAACATGTATTCTGTGAAGTCTTCTGATTGGACGGGAGGAGGAAGTGACGTGTTTACATCTACAGGAAGTAAACAAACTCCACTTCCTGCTTCTTTTCTTTCTTTTTCAATGAACTTTGACACCACTGCTTTAGAAAAGATCTTCATTTTCATGCTTCCATCCATCCATCCGCTCTTCTCATTACATCCATTTCTTCTAAAACTCCGTTAAATAAATCGTCTGGTCCAGACCAACGCTTGTTTCGGGCGGCCATCTTGGAATATGAGCGTCATGGCAGCCAGCAGAGGAACCGGAAAAGAAAGGAATGATTTGATTCAGCTTTAAAATCAGATAAAAAAAACAGACATTTCAATAAGATTTCAGATGAATTTATTTCATTTGGAGTTAAGTGTTTTCAAGCTCATTTGAAAGCAGAATTAAGTTTCAGTCGGAATTAAAGCTCTCATGTCAGCGAGGCCATTGAGACTCCGTCTCCATGGAGACGAGTAGAAAAGCTGCTTTTTGAAACGGGCCCGGCTTCCAGCGCTCCACGCCGCAGTGTGTGTGGTTGCGCAAAGACCAACAGCAGTGGTGGTTCTGCATGAAAACCACACCGTTTTCAGTGTTTCTGCCGTTTCCATGGAAACAGACATCATTTTCACAATGTTACCATGTCAACGTGGAACTCTCCTGAAATGAGAAAGATCTTTATTTTCTCTAGAAACCATTGAGGATGAAGTGTTTTTGAAATGTGATGGTTTGAGCCGACGCTGAAGCCAAACCTGCTCCGCCCGCCTGGACCTCCAGCCGGTCTCAGTACTTCCTTCCAGATCGCCGCCGTCGCTCTGCGAGCTCCAAGCAGCCAGAGACCGAAGGACTACATCCTCACAGGAGGAAGTCAGAGAAAACGCCGTCAGTCTGACCAGAGGTGGAAACAAAGACCTGGATGAGAGAGGCTTCCCCTCCATCTCCCCCCCTGACCTCTGACCCCTGAAGCTGGCCTTTCTCCTCAGCCCCAGTCAAAGGTTCAGTCTGGTCACTGAGATCTGCCGCCCCACAACATGAAGGCGTCCGTTCGCACGACGGTTTCACGTGAAAATACATTGTTTTCCATCATTTCCCGTTCAGCGTTCTCTGATTTTAACGTTCCACTCTGAGTTAAGAAGGAAACCGAACCGGCTGCATGACGGTGAAACTGGTCGGTTTCCGTGTGAAACTAGAAGTAGCGGAGCTTCCTCCAGAGACGAGACACATGTGGGCTCGCCGGGCTCTGAGTGGATCAGTGAAACCGATCCCAGAGGTCTAATGTGCAGCAGATCTGATCCTCCTTTCGTCCGCCTCCCCGGCTCTGCCGCCTCCTCTTCCTGTGTGAATCGCTGCGTTTTTTCCCTCCCGAGTCAAATAACCGGCGCAGTGATGAACTGCAGCTTCGCACCAAGACGAATCGTCGTATTTACCAAGAGAAAAGCTTCAAGACATCTCTGAGAACCCGCCGACAAACCGAGAACCCATTAATGCAACAACGTTCTGAAAACCATGAAGTTCTCATGTTGGTCCACTAGTTGGTGCCGAAGCCACAAACAACACGGAGAACAGTCCACTGGAACCAGTTGCAGGGAGAACTCGGACATCGGTGTGGACAGACAACAGACCTCCACATTCTTCCTGTTCTCCGTCTTGAAATCGTCAGGATTCCTCCAGCTGTTCCTGTGAAGCCTGGTTTTCCTCCATCGATTCTTCGGCTAGACGCTCTCTGATTGGACGAAGCGACCCGAGACGCCCGTCAGCAGGGAGGAGTTATCGTTTCTCTGGCGCCTCCTGCTGAAAGCTTGCAGGTAAGGAGCTATACTGTCGTCCTCCTGCAGCTTCTGCAGCTCGGCGCCACATCTGGTTCTGACGCTGCCGTTGGCGTTCCGGGTCTGCTGGACCACCGCCAGCTGGACCGCCAGCTCCTCCACGAGCAAACCTTCGCATTGCCTAGGGAGAACATGCAAACTCTGCACAAAAGGGCCCGAACCAACTCCAGCGAGCAGGTCTTCAGGCTGTGGAGCGAATCGGAAGCATCGGAGCAGCAAATCAGCCGAGACGGAACGTTCCAGGCAGCAGTGAGGGAGGAAGAACCCGGAGAACGGTTCTCCTGCCAGGAGCCGCTGCCGCCGTCACCAAGGGCGCAGCGCTTTGAACGTCTGGTCAGATATGGAGTCAGTTTCCAGCAGAACGAGGTTCCAGCGCCATCAGTGATCTGTGAGGGAGATGAATGGATGAATGGACAAATGGATGAACGGATGAATGGATGAACTGTGACTAACTGATGTCTTCAGTCACCTCTGCTTCCGTCCTCCTCCAGACGACTGTCTCCTGGCGCCGCCGACCGAGTGGACGGAGTGGAGCGTCTGTCTCCGGGACGGCGCCCCCTGCGGGTTCAGGTGGGGCCGGCAGACCAGGACCCGGGCAGCGTCCCCGTCCCCGCCCTGCCCGTCCCAGAGCCAGACCCGGAGGTGCAGGATGAAGAGGAGGTGTCCCACAGGTGAGAGACATTCGCAGGACCTCCCAGCCAACGCCTGGACCCGATCAGCGACATGTCTCGGTGGGCGCCGCGTGGCGTCCACACGGCGTCCACATGGCGTCCTCAGTCTGTCCGTCCACAGAAAACCTCCGACGCAGCTGCGTCTTGTACGGCAACACTGTAAAAATCACAGTCGAACCGCAGAGCCGTCCAGAAAAAACCCAGCAAGCCCTTCTGACGGCCGTCTCACAACAACCGCCGTCTCTTCACGGCTCCGGCTGTGAGACGCCCAGTCCATCAGAGACGCCCAGTCCGTCAGAGACGCCCAGTCCGTCAGAGACGTCCAGTCTGTCAGAGACGCCCAGTCCGTACCGCAAAACCGCGTCTCTTCAGGAGGACTCAATGACTGGACTCACTGAAACAAACAAACAGCGCCCAGCTTCATCAATCAGCAAGATTCAAGATACACAGAGACAGAGACAGACAGACAGACAGACAGACAGACAGACAGACAGACAGACAGACAGACAGACAGACAGACAGACAGACAGACAGACAGACAGACAGAGGCAGAGACAGACAGGGGACAGGGGACTTTCTGTTTGTTGTGTTGGATGGAGCGGAGCTTCCAGAGAGAGTCCAGTGGTTTTCATGCGAGTGAAGAACATGTTGTGAGAGGAGAGAGAGAGAGAGAGAGAGAGAGAGAGAGAGAGAGAGAGAGAGAGAGAGAGAGAGAGAGAGAGAGAGAGAGAGAGAGAGAGAGAGAGAGAGAGAGAGAGATGTCCTCAGAAGAATGTTGGTTATTGGATTAGAGGAGATGGACGGAGCGGTGCCTCCTTCACACGGTGATGATGAACAGTTAGAAAACAGACGGGATTCAGAGGAAGGAGTGAGGAGAATCTGATCGCGCTGCTGGAGCTCGGACAGCAGATCGTCGCACGCCACCGAGGAGGATTATAGAAACACATCACAGAGACCAGCTGCTGGACCACTGACGACTTTTATTGTGAAATGAAAGAGCCGTCAGTGGAAACAGCATCAGGCTGAAGTGAATCAAAACAGGGACTTGTCTTTCTTCACGTCCAGATTGGATCTTGAGAAGTGTCTCCGCCGCAGCCTCAGCTCAGGCTGATCCGTTTAGGCTGCTTCCATCCGGAGCCCCGCCTCCCAGATCCCGCCTCAGATAAGCCTGATCCCGCCCCGGGCCTAATGCGCTGCATGTGTTTGAGGTTTTTAAAGCCAGAGATAGCAGCAAGAAGTGAAAAGAAAGGATTCCAGGACCGCAGCGGAGTGATGTGTGGTTTGGAAACATCTGGAACGCCGTCTCTGTTCTGATCCCGACACTATATTACATCCAGTTCACTGCTGCGGTCGTGTTGGTGGTGAGACGGCAGAGGACAGTCAGTCTCTCCGCCGTCCTCCAGCAGACGGTGTTTCAGTGGTTCCAGCGGCGCTCGGCGTCAGTGAAAACTCGACTTTCCTAAACGTTTGAACAAAAGGATCCAAAACTCTGAAGCTTGTTGAAAATGGTTAAAATGGTCATTAAAAACCTCTGAATGAGCCGCAGAGCCGTGTAGAGGCGGTGATGGACGAGGCCGTCCTGTTCAAAGGGGACAGAGTCGTCAATCACCATGAGAAGAAACTGGAGGGCGAAACCCCCGGAGGAGAACATGCAAACTCTGGTTCCATCCTGGCAGTGGATCCACGCCGGTGCAGGAAGAACATGAAGACTCCAGAGGGCTGATCGGCTGCTTCCTGCTGTTGATGAGGGTTGATCGGTCCTGATCGCCGTTCGTCTCCTGCTGCTTCATAAAAACCGGTTCCTGTTTCTCGTCGGGGGTTTACCCTGCACTCCCGCTCGTCTTTCCTCACAACAATTCCACTCATTAGTCTGACTGTAGCAGATTATCACCGCCGTAAATACAGCGTAATGAGCCTCCGTGCGAGGAAACACTGGCCGCGGTCCAGCTGCGCACATCTGTCTTGCATCCAGACTAAAACGACTGTGTCTGGAGCCGTCTTGAAGACGTCCATCCTGCCTTATTGCGTTATTGCGTTAGTGTTACAGCGTAACGGATACAGGCGCTAACAGGAGCCCCGGGTCCCGCTGGTGCAAAGCGCCTCACGGCAAGCTTCAACTCAGCCAAGTTTCCGACTGTAATGTACTGTTCTAGAACAACACCAATCACACACAGCCTCCACCGGAACGCAGGACACATCTGGACGCTACAGCGGATCAGCTACAGCCGCACCAGCTACAGCCGGATCAGCTACAGCGGCTCAGCTACAGCCGCATCAGCTACAGCGGCTCAGCTACAGCCGGATCAGCTACAGCCGCATCAGCTACAGCGGCTCACCGACAGCCGCATCAGCTACAGCCGCATCAGCTACAGCGGCTCAGCTACAGCCGCATCAGCTACAGCCGCATCAGCTAGAGCGGCTCAGCTACAGCCGCATCAGCTACAGCCGCATCAGCTACAGCCGCATCTGTTACATCCGGATCAGCTACAGCAGCGGTGGGGGTGAACCAGCACTGCTGGAGGTGTCAGTGGGTGGAGGTGGGGGTGTCAGTGGGTGGAGGTGTCAGTGGGTGGAGGTGGTGGTGTCAGTGGGTGGAGGTGGTGGTGTCAGTGGGTGGGGGTGTCAGTGGGTGGGGGTGCTTCTGTTCAGCAGTGAGGGTTCCATGTTGAGGTTGAATTGAAGGACATCAAACTTTGGTTTTTCCTCCATCGGCGTCTCAGAGCTTCTCGGCGTGACGAGAGCAGAGAGTTGAAGGTGAAGCAGGAAGTGGAGGAACACGTGAGGAGAAGCAGTCTCTCTGAGACCCAACCCGAGGAGCCGAGCTGATCCTCCTCCAGATCCAACTCTGGTCTGGAAGTGGTCTGGACAGAGTCCACCTCCTGTGAACGGGGGCCAGGTGTGGCTGCTCAGGGCCGTTCCAGGGACGACCCACTGATAGGATCCAGATCAGGTCTTTAAGGGATCTGAGCTCATTCACTGGTCTGGATTAACGTCAGACTCTGATTGGGAGTGAGGACAGAAACAGAGCAGTGCCCGGGGCACCGGCACTGGGACTCTTCACTCCATCCACGAGTCCAGGTGGAGGCAGAACAGAGGACGGTCTAAAACCAAGTCTTCCGTCCTCACATCTACAGCTGGACGACCTGCCGTCCCCCAGGAGACGATTCAGAAAGCTTCAGACGCCGCTGCATCGTGAAGCGGCTCTCAGCGTCACTTCAGCAGGGGGGCCGAGTTTCCACCGACAGTGGTTCAGACTGACGGTGGTTCAGACCGACGGTGGTTCAGACCAACGGTGGTTCAGACCGACGATGGTTCAGACCAACGGTGGTTCAGACCGACAGTGGTTCAGACTGACAGTGGTTCAGACTGACGGTGGTTCAGACCGACGGTGGTTCAGACCAACGGTGGTTCAGACCGACAGTGGTTCAGACTGATGGTGGTTCAGACCGACGGTGGTTCAGACCGACGGTGGTTCAGACCGACGGTGGTTCAGACTGATGGTGGTTCAGACCGATGGTGGTTCAGACCGACGGTGGTTCAGACTGACGGTGGTTCAGACCGATGGTGGTTCAGACTGACTGACTGACAGACCGACGGTGGTTCAGACTGACAGTGGTTCAGATTGACAGTGGTTCAGACTGACGGTGGTCTGCTCGGTCGGCTCGGTGTCACTGCTCCTATCACAGTCGAGGGTTCACGGTTCAAACCCGGCAGCAGGGTTCTTAGATGTGCCGCCGAGGCGAGTCCAGAACGTGAAGCATGCCGCTACACCACGGTAACCGAACACAGATGTGAGCCGCGGCAGAACGAAGAACCGCTAGAAAAGAAGAATATCTGCAGTATTTAGTGTTTTATCTGCTTTTCATCCAACAGAGAGAAGAAAGAAGAAGACGGACGGACGGGGGAGGAGGAGGGACAGGACACGGCTCAGGCTGCTGGCCGGCGCCGTAACAGGGTCCAACGGGACCACGGACACTGGCGGAGGACGCCAGGACGACTGACTGAACGACTGACGGGACGACTGACGGAACGACTGACTGGATGACTGACTGTAACTGAAGAAACCAGAAGAGACCTGAGAGGATCACTGAGGACCTGAGAGGACCACTGAGGACATGGGAGGACCGACGCCAGCAGAGGACGCCAGGATAACTGACTGGACGACTGACGGGACCTTAAGAAAGCAGGGAAGAACTAAGAGGACCTGATAGGACCAGAGAGGACCTGAAGAAACCAGAGGAGACCTAAGGAGACCTAAGAGGACCTGACAGGATCAGAGAGGACCAGAGAGGATCTGCGGAGACTTGAGAGGACCTGACAGGACCAGATCCCCTCGACTGTCTCCAACCCGTCTCTTCAGACCCGATCAGCTGATAATTCCTCCTGAATTTCACGACTGGACAGACGGTGACTCAGGAGTTCTTCGGCTGAGACGTTTCCACCGCTTCCTCTGGAAAACGCTCGCCCAGCAGCTGAGCGCCAGCAGTGAGGGACTCCGTCTTCGTCCCGGCAGAAGAGACGCAGCAGTTCGGTCTGCGGAGACTTTACTGGTCCCAGAATCCCTGGTTCCCTCCAGAACCATGGATATGAAGGTCCTGCAGAACAAAGTGGACTGAATGTCCCCATCATCACAGCTGTCCTGCTCCTGTCTGCTCCGTCAGTGTTAATCAGACAGCATCCATCTTTCTTCTAGCTCCCGACTGTCAAACATGAGGCCCGTGGACCAAAACAGGTCCACAAGAGGGAAAAAATGAAAAACGTAGACATTTTTATCATCTGCATAGAGACAGGCTGAAATGTTGGACATCTGTGACCCTCGTCTTCTGATCGCAGCCGGCGGTGAGCGACCGGCGGCGGCGGCCGTCAACACACCTCAACCCCAGAGCAGGGCATTGACTCGAACCGGGGTACTCTCACTGTGAGATACCAGTGCTAACCACTGCACCGCTCAGATGTCAAGTTATTGATTAAAAAATTACAAGACCCATTCATCTTCTATACCACACACACACACACACACACACACAGTCTTGTATTTCTATCCTTGTGGGGACCGTCCATTGACTCCCATTCATGTCTAGCCCCTAACCCTGACCCTTACCCTAACCCTAACCCACACCACAACAAAGCCTAACCCTAAAGAAATGTTTTTGCACTTTTACTTTTTTCAGTAACAACAACATGGTCAAGAAAACACTGTTTCTCCTACTTAGGACTGGAAAAAGGTCCCCACAAGGCACGTCGTTCCACGTTTTGCTATCCTTGTGGGGACATTTGGCCCCGACAAGGATAGAAATACAAGAACACACACACACACACACACACACACACACACACACACACACACACACACACACACACACAGGCTTGTTTTTGGAGCTTTACCCATGACTGAGCATCAGGTGGAGCGAGAACAGGAGTAATGATGGTTCTGTGGTTCTGTTGGCACATCGGCTCTAAAAATGAAACCTTTGATAAAAAGTTCCTCCTTTTCTCATTTCCTCTTTGTTAAGATTTTTTCTCACATCTGTAAATTTTTCTGTCGCCGACAAAACGGGATTTTATTCCGGGAACTGAATGTCTCTTTCATTAAATGTGTTTTGAATCCTCAGTTTGACCCACTTTGTGTTTGAGGCTTTGAGCGCGTCGGCTGGAGCTGTGTTTTCCTGACAGTCCCTGAACGCACCTCGAGATGGAGGGATCCAGAGTCCTCCTCCCTCAGCTGATCCACTGATCCATCTCTCACTTCCACAGATCAGAGACCACAGAACTCCGCATGAGGCTCCCTCAGAAAAACAAGGAAACAGCGCCGCCTAGTGGAGCACTGTGAGAACTCCAGGTTCAGACAGGCAGAGACAAGCCGAACGCCGTTTATTCATCTTCACTTTCACAGGATTCTGGATTTAAACAACCAGAGAGACAGATATAAAACTCTGAATTAAACTGTCAAGTCTAAAGTTACAAGGACCAGAACCAGGATCAGGACCAGGACCACGAGGATATGGACCAGAACCAGGGGGGGTGGGAGGGGGGGTGAAGCCTAGCCTCGTGAACCAGCCCCGCCCACTCCTCAGTCTGGATTCAGTAGCTGGGGGGTCTGGGGACGAGCCAATGGAAAGACAATGCGAGGCTCGGCCATGACACGGCTGAGCCAATCAGCGTTGCCGCTTTTCGTTTTCAAATTTTTTGGGTGAATTCCAGCGGCTAAACCGGAAGTGACGTCATCGCCGAGCGTCGCGGAGTTACGGACTTTAACCATCGTCTGAAAGCTGGAATAAGTGAAGTTACAGCCAAAATACCAAGTATTACAACAATCAAGCAAGAGTCTGGCCTGGAGAGTTTCTAACAGGAAAAGACGTTTTCACGTGTCTTTGCGTGTAGAGAAGCTAAAGCTAAAGAGCTTGGGGGGGGGGGGGGGGGGGGGGGGGGGTAGTGGCTCTTCTTCTGCAGCTGGATGGCAGCTCCCTTGACCAATCACACTTGAAGCAATTGAAGCACTTACTAATGGTTTCTTCTTATGTCTGTATTCTTGGTTGTGTTGTACGCCGCTTTGGACAAAAGCGTCTGCTAAATGAAATTGTAGAATTGTAGCTAAAGCTAACCCTGACAGAAGCTAACGCATTTTGATGACTTTGTTTTGAAGCGCTGATTGGCTGAAGTGTGTTGTCAGTCAAAGGAGTAACCGACGCCCCCTGCACGGAGTTTGTATTGCCTCCTCCCCAGACCCCCCAGCTCCAACATCCACATGTGGATGAGGAGTGGGGGGGCTGGTTCACGAGGCTAAGTGAAGCCCAGGTTACTACAGAGTACAGGGATGTGTGAGGTTTTTACAACCAGTTGTGTGTGTGTGTGTGTGTGTGTGTGTGTGTGTAGTTACTGCTTCAAATTCTACCACGATCCAGACTCGAGGCCACGTCGTCCGGTCCGGCCCACTCACAGTCCTGACAAGACTTCATATTGTTTATGCTGTCTCTAAATGGTGATGACCTTTGACCTTTGACCTTTGCTGCTTTGACTGGCTGGTTTGCACGGAGACAACCCCCGTTAGCCTTGACCTCCTGGCCATGCTGCTAGCTGCTAGTTAGCAGGTTCCCATAGTGGACCGCAAGAGTCTGGCACTAGCATGGAGGCTAGCGTGATGATGCTAACAGCAGAATGAGGAAGAGGAGGAGGAGGAGGAGGAGGAAGTCTCGTTCTCTGGCTGATGCACATCTGGATGCTGGAGAACACGAGAACCCGGTCCAGGGTCTGGAGCGTCTGCCACCGAGATCTGCCTCGTTTATCGATCCCTACGTAGAACAGGCTCTAGCTTCTGTCGGACAAATCAATTTTACAAATGTCCGGAAGTACCAAGCGTGTTCTGGGGCTTCGGTTCTCTGGTCTCTGGTTCCACCACAGTTCCAGTAAATCACAGCGTCAGTCCATGAATATTAGTTTATCCAAATCAGTAAACCAGTATTTCCCAGGCTGGAACCGAACCTCCGTATCTCACATGATGAACAGCGAAGAGATTTTGACAAGGTTTTAATCAATGTTTCACTGAACTCACAGAACCCGGTAGGACCTGGCAGAACCTGGTAGAACCCGGTAGGACCTCGCAGAACCCTCAGACAGAACAATCAATGCGCTCGTTTCCCTCCTGAGAAGCCGCTCCGTCTCTCAGCAAACTGCTCTTTGAGAACCGGTTCCCTGCAGAACTCATGGTTCCTCAAAACGTCTGAGTATTGATCCAACATCTGGAGCAGCTGTCAGCTTCTGTTAGAACCTTCAGAACCAACATGCAGAACCTCTGTTTCTATGGCGATGAATTAACTGATCATTTTAATGGAAGCAGAGGACAGAAGCCGTTTGACCTGCTGGGACTCTTCATGGTTCTACTCAGTTCCACTGTTCTACCACGTCTGCAGGAGATCTGGACTCTGGACCGTTCCACTGACCCAGTCTGCTGGTACTGATGTGAGGAGGAAAGGACAGCGGCGCCACCTGCAGGAGTTTGACTTGTTTCAGAAACATTGAGGAAAACGTTGGAATCTGAACAAGAAGTCGGACTAAATCTGGAACCGTTCTGTTGATCTTTGATCCGCTGAGGTCTGGTTCTGGTTCCTTGATCTTCTGGTTTTGTTCCTTCTTATTGGAGAAACTGAAGCCCAGAGTTTTACTGTTCCGTCGGTCCAGGATCTGGAGGATAGTAGTAGTAGTTTAGGATCAGGTCTGAGCTGTTGGTCCAGGATCTGGAGGAGCAGGAACTGACTGAATCTATATTTATTTAGGATCTAGTGATGTGTGTGGGGGAAAAAAAAAAAAAAAAAAAGTTAAATTAGTGTTTCAATCTTGTCTTGAGTTTTGGTCCTCGGTTCAGGTCCTGGGTTCTAGTCCTCGGTCCTGGTTCTCGGTTCGGTCCTGACTGCAGCTCGTGTCTGACGGACCTGAAACTGCGTCTCCGGTGATCTGAGTCCTGAAGACCAGTGTGGTCAGGAACCGCTGTGTCTTCACTCAGACCAGGTCCCGAGGCGGTCCGGACCGCATCGGACCTCGCGTGTCTGGCGGTGGAGACAGTGTCCTGCATGTGCTCCGGGTCAAAGGTCAAGGTCATCAACGCGCTGTGGTGTGTTAACCTTCGGCCCGACGACCCGGAACAGTCTGGACATCTGGAGCAGCTCGTCAAACATGGCTGCTGCTGCCCGCCGCAACCTTTGACCTTGGAGCTACAGGATTCAGGTCTGAAGCAGCGAACCAGGAACACGTATCGAGGCGAGTGGAAGTGACGGAGTCTGTCCTCCACGCGACCTCTGACCCTGAGCAGAGTCTGCATGTTCTTCCCAGGCCGGAAGCGAACTGGACACTTCCGACATTAATTGGATTTTTAGAACTTGTGTTTGGGAAGAATCCAAAGAGAATTTAAAGGAGCACAGTGCAGTTTGCTCGTTTTATGCAAAACAGCGCCCCCTGCAGGCCTTAGGCGTAACTGTAGCTTAGTGAAAAGCTCATGTCTGTGGCTTGTGCCCATGTACGTGCACAGAAGAGGGGAACTCCTTCCTCGCTCTTTTAGCAGCGCTCGAGTAAAATGTAAGTTTCTTCTGCCTGGTGGGTCTGTGTGGAGCTGTGGCAGTGCTAAGAAGCCGGTCTGTTCTGACTTTCTGGAAGCTCCATCCTCAGTACTGCTCAGTTGTTGCTGCTAAGCGTCTGGCGGAGGAATGGGGGACAAATCGAAACTTAAGGATGACCAGGCCAGCGGGAGGCGCATTACGTCAAGCTCAGAGCGATTCGTACCCGAATCAGTCATATTGCTGTGCCTTCAGTGTCCTGCACAGGACAATAGGAGCGACTGCGATCTTGCAAAAATAGCTCTTGCTGCCCATCAGGCAAAGGTGAAAACGTGTGTGGGTGTGAATAGTTGAAAATTTAATATTTAAAACTGCGCTGTACCCCTTTAAATCACTTTCATTAACCGGACGTCGGTCAACTTCACCACCCATTCACTTGTTCTCATTGTTTCCCAGCACATTGTTTCCCAGCATGCATTGGGAATAGGCAGAAAGCAGAACCGTCTTGACTCACAAGTGCAAAATGTTGAGTTTCAGACGTGGAACCTTGTCCTCTTCCGTCGACGTGACGCTGAATCAGCCGTTTCTTTCTTTCACATTCAAGCAGTGGAGATGTAGTTTTCATGTCGGCCACCAGATGGAGCTGCTGTCAAACATCAGACAGCTGTAATCACTTCATCAGGAGACAGGAGGACCAGGAACCAGGCCGGGTCCAGGGCCGGGACTGAAGTAGTGCTGGGATGTTCAATGAACGAGTCGTTCGTTTGAACGCGTTCTTTTAAGTGAACGATGAGAGCCAGTTCACAGCTGAGAGCCGTTCCTTTTTGCAAACTGTCCACGCTTCCTTCACGCGTCTCCTGAGTGTCTCCTGAGTCCAGCTGTCTCCGCTGCCTTCATGTAAACGACCGAGTTTCAGTTTTCCGCAGCAGCTCCAGTCACCTGAACGCAGCAGCTAACTAGCGGAGGAGAAGAGTCCAGAACCCGGAGAGGAGCCGGTGTCTTGGAAGAACTGGTTTCCTTATTAACCGGCGACTGGGCTTCTTTCTTGTCCCTTGTTGCTGATAGATGTTAAAAACCAGACAAAAAGCCTTTCAGACCTTTAATGAGTCTGATTTCAACACCTGCTGCAGGAAGTGCTAAAGGAAGTCAGTCACCAGGTAACAAGGAAACCAGTTAATTTGAAACACGGTATCGACCACTTTATCAGAGGTTTTAGCAATGGAACACACACGAACACACACACACACACACACACACACACACACACACACACACACACACACACACACACACACACACAGCAGCATTTTGAAGCTCTTTTCTGGGGACAACGTGCAAGGTAAGTCACAATGTAATGTGTATCAGAAAAACATCTCTTAAATCTGTCATTAAAGAAATTAAAGCACCAGATAACATCTCATAACTGACAGTAACTGTGTCAGTTGTCAGAAAATAACGGATTGACTCTACAGTAATGAGGCTGATGCCTCTAATAGAGTCACGTGTCGTTCGTCAGGGAGCCAGTCTTTTGAACGGCTCTCTCAAATGAACGGCTCCTCAGGAGCCGGCTCCCTTCAAAGAGCCAGAATTCCCAGCTCTAGACTGAAGGACTTTATATCAGCACACTTTAAAAAAGACATTAAAAAATAAATAAATAAATAAACCGCTATGAGAAGAACCAAGAAAGCCATAAAGTTTTTTAATGAATGAAATCTGCATATTTTTAATTTATTTCCACATTGAGTCAATGCAGCGTTTCCCAGCATGCACTGGGCTCTGCAGAGCACTCTGGTTCTTCCAGGTTGGAACAAAAATGGCTGCTCAGGTTGCTTCATGTCAGCAGCAACACCGGAGCTTCGGTTGCGGTTCTGTTTAGAACACACACTGCTCAGAACCACATTAGAACCGGCTGCGAATCTGAACTGGTGGAGATCTTAAAAGCCGCTCATGGGGTTCCTCAGGGCTCCATCCTGGAGCCGCTTCCATTCAGCGCCGTGGCATCCGAACGGAACCGGCTCTGTTCCCGTCCCGGTGAAAGAAACGGCGAGGCCAGACAAAGTTGAAAGTCATCTTTTATTTCACAATAAAAGATCACACAGACCAGGTTTCGACTCGTGAGCTTGGTCCACATGGGATACAGAGAGCTATACTTACAAATAAGAAAAAGAAAGTGGAGGAAAGCAAAAGGTAAAAACCGCCGGCGGGGTCACATGACCCCCCGTCACGGTTCCTCTCAGGCTTCGAAGCATCTTTTCAAAAGGTGCGTGGAGTTTGGCGTTTCTGCGAAACGTGACGGAACGTTTCCTCAAACTGAATTTCCGGGAACTCAAAGTGTCGGAGCGTCGTTTTTCCAGTCCGGCCCCTTTAACCGTCCGAGGTCGAAGCAACATGCCCGGCAACCGGAAGGACGAGGCGTCGGCAGAACGTGGACGAAGAAAACTGATTTAATAACTTTAAAACTGAGAACCTTAAGGACCCAATCACTCCACAGAAATCGATATAATCCGCTGAAATGATCGGAACCGTGAGACATGCTGTAACAGGTAATACCGCTGTTCACCACTAGGTGGTGCAAACCGTCGTGTTTTAATCAGTTTGTTCAAACTGGAGGAACATGATACAACAGAACCGTGAAGATGAGCGGGAACGTCCATGTGAACCAAATCCTCTTTTTTCTTTTAGTCCAGATTAACAGAACCAGAACCAGAACCAGTCAAGAGACGACAAACGCAAAGACGAGGAACTGTACAATAAATACAAGGTTCATGAGGGAGAAAGACGGCGAGGAGACGAGTCCGAGTCCCATGCGGGATCCGTCCCCCTCCGCCCTGACGCACTTCTGAGAGACCGCCGAACCGGACCAAACCAGACCGGACCGGACCGGACCAAACCAGACCGCACCGCGATGAGACGAACTGGACCGAGACCGCTTTGTCTATCCCACTCAACGAGGATGCCGTCGGACCGCCTCAAGGGGACGAAGAACCGATCACTGAGGGTCAATCAGCGCCGTCCCTCCTGGACGTCTCCACTTCTGGACCGATGGAGGAAAACTAAATCGCAACAAACAAAAACAAAAACCGTCGAAGGTGGGAATCGAACGTGCTAACCACTGCTCCATCTCCTAAACCAGTCTCTTTACTTCTCCTTCTGGGGTTCGAACCGGGTTCCCTCGTGCAGCACCGGAGACGGCGAGGCGGTCCTCAGGTGACGAGCTTTATCATGCATTTGTTTCATTTCAGGGGAGTGTAGTGGTTAGTACTGCAGACTGGCACAGTGAGGGGTCCCCGGTTCGAGCCCGGTCCAGAAACGTGACTATTCTCCCTGGAGGGAGACCCGGCCGTCCTCTGGCGTGCGAGCCACTGGGAATCGAACCGCCCTCCCTTTCGCTTTGTGCTTTCCGGGCGTGTAGTGTTTCAGACCAGCGCCGCCGGAGATGAAGGCCGAGGACACGGAGCGGGTAAGTAAGGCATCCCACTGCACACAGGAAGTGGCGTCCCACTGCACACAGGAAGTGGCGTCTGGTCGGAGTTTGGCGAAAAGAAAAGTGTCATAAATTAAATGGAGCCACGAACCGTGACAAGGCAACCGCTATTCTACCGAGAACCAGGACCTGTGAGGACGAGACGGAGGTTGAGACAGCGCCACGAAAACACGCATGCACACACACTCTCACTCACACACACATCACGGAAAGAAACGGGTTCACAAAGAGACGTTGTGCAAAAATAATGTTTTGGTGTCTGAAAACCAAACCGAGTGAGACGTTCTGACGTTCCCCCTGCAAACACACCCCGTGCGGATCAACCCGGCCCCCGTCCCTCCGGCCCCCCCCGTCCCGCCGGTCCCTCCCCGTCCCACTGTCCCCCCGTCCCGCCGGTCCCCCCGTCCCTCAATCTCAAGTATCTTCGGTTTTTCTTTTCCCGATGGAGAAACAAAGAGAACTTAAAAAAAGAGCAATATACAGCGTTAGATTTACATATTTAGAAACTCTTAGTATGAACTGCAATAAAAACTACTGAGGACCCCCCCGTCCCCCCCCCCCCCCCCCCCCCCCCCCCCCCCCCCCCCCCTCTGGACAGACCACATCTCCATGATGCTACAGGAACCTTTTCATTGATTTTCTTTCGCTTAGCGAGCTCGCTCTTCTGAAAACAACAGAATAAAATAAAATAAAAAGCGCCGTCCCCCCCCCCCACCCCCCCACCCCACCTAGACCAGCCTCACAGCGCCCCCCCGCTGGCTCCCAGGGGAACGTCCAAAAGTGACTGAATATAAAGTAAGGTCATGATCGGAGTCAGACGGGACCCTGGCGGTCGTCCTCCGGACTCGTCCTCTCTGGACGACTTCGACGCCGAGCTGCTGCAGAACACAAAGAACCGAAGAGGAACGAGGAGAGCCTGCGCTCCGGGAGCTGGAACTGGAGTTCACACAGGAGACTTCACAGGCCAGAGGAGAGGAGGGGACGGGTCGGAGCGCCGGACGTCCCAGAAACCTCTGGAGGTCCTCACGCCATCGCTGAGCAAACTCCAGAACCTCCTGCAGAGCACGGTGTGTGTGTGTGTGTGTGTGTGTGGAGGAGGCAGAGATGAAGTCCTATGCTGCGTTTTTTTTCCTTGATGAGGAGGCGGTGCAGGCGGAGGTGGAGGCGGTGCGGGTGGAGGCGGAGGCGGAGTCTTTCTCGGTATATAAACATGACAGCTGGATATAATCAGAGTTCTTATTAGTCGTCATATTAAAAGTCTTTACAGGAACGTCGACGGACAGACACGGCACAAAGTTCACACTGCTGGAGGAGGAGGAGGAGGAGGAGGAGGGACGAAGACGGCACAGAGAGACGGCTCCTCCTGGTTCTACTCCTCCTCTCCACCCTCCTGTCTCTGCTCCTCCTCCGCCTGCTGCTGCTCCGCCTCCTTCTCCTCCTCCGCCGCCACAGAGTCCGGTTCCGGAGCGTCCTGGCGGAGCGGCTCGGGTGGAGGCGGGTTCCGGAGCGTCCTGGCGGAGCGGCTCGGGTGGAGGCGGTTCCGGAGCGTCCTGGCGGAGCGGCTCGGGTGGAGGCGGCGCCGGCTCGAAGGTGGAGGAGCAGCTGGGCTGATCTGTACTTGGACGCTCCTCCTCCTCCTCCTCCTCCGCCGCCGCGGCCTCCTCCTCCACCTTCTCCTCCTCCCGCTCCTCCTCCTTGCCCCTCCTCCTCCTCCTCTTGGGGCTGGGCGGCGGGCCGTCGGCGGCGCCGGGCGGCATGGCGGGCAGCGCCATTATGCCGCCGTGCGGGAGGAACATGTGCGGGTAGAGCAGGCCGTGGGACATGCCGGGGATCAGGAAGGGGTTAAAGGTCAGGTGGCCGCCGGCGCCCAGGTGAGCCCTGCCGGAGGAGGAGGTGATGATGGCCGCCGCCGCCGCCTCCGGCCGCTTGCTCCCCTCCGTGCCGCCTTTCTCCTTGTCGCCGGAGGCGGCGGCGCCGTCGGCCGGCGTGGAGGACGACGGGCTGGACGCGTCCGGCGCGGACGGGGCGGCGGTGGTGGTGACCTTGGCGGCGGCCAGAGGGGACGAGGAGGAGGCGGAGGAGGACGCGGGGTGCGGAGGGGGCGGAGCCATCATGGTGCCCACGCTGAACAAGGCGTGCTGCGGAATGGCGGCGCCGTGCGGGTGCGGGATGCCGTGCAGCATCATGGGTAACATACTCAATCCGTTCTTGGCGTCCTCCGCCGACGTGCCGCCGGCTCCGGCCGACACCGGGAAGCCGTGCGGGAATCCGGCCGCCATGATGCCGGAGATGGGGATCCCCGGGAGGCCGCCGCGCAGGTTCTGCATGGCCACCATGGAATCCATGCTGCCGATCAGGCCGCCGTTCATGAAGAGCGGCGGGCCGAGCGAGGACGCCGAGTCCGACACCGACAGCAGCGGCTTGGGCATCTCGCTGCGGGGACGCCGCCCGCGGCGCCGCGCCGCCGGGTCCCGGCTCACCGGCTCCGTCAGGATCCGCGAAAACTTCCCCTCCGGGAGGAAACCCTGCGGGACCAGAACCAGAAGCAGAACCAGGACGTGACGGAGGGCAGAGGGAATCTGACCTGAGACCAGCTACATGGTCTTCATCATCATCATCACCATCATCATCACAGTTTTAATGAGCAGCCGCTGAGGAAAACGTGGCGCCGGCCCGTCGCAGGTTTTGATGCTACTGGGTTCAATATAGATCGGAGAACTGGCTCTTTCAAAATAAGAGCCTGAACCCAGCGGAGACCCGGCTCCCCCTGGACTCCACGCTAAACGGAGGTTTGAGGAACCTGCCGTTCTCACGGGGCTTCGCCCAGGGTGGAGGTTTCACCACTGATCAGACGTTTCATAATCTCAGTCATTAAATTCAAGATGGCGTCCAAAATGGCGGCTGCTGTGGGTTTGCTTCTTGCCCCACAGCTCAGCCGCCGTGTGCTGGAGCTCCCCCCAGTGGTGGAGAAGGTCCAGAAGGTCCAGATTCTCACTGTTTCTCGGCTTACGGGCCGAACAGCAGTGCAGAGAACCCGGCCTTCCTGGAGTCCCTGGGAGGGGGGCTGGACTGTGCTCCATCTGGGGACTCCGTGGTTCTACTGGAGGACAGGGGGACAGTGAGACCTGGGGGGTCGGAACGCACGGCCTCCCTGATCTGAACCCGAGTGGTGTTCTGTTGTTGGACTTCTGTTCTAGCCACAGTTTGTCCAGAACCAAAACCATGTTTGAGCACAGGGGGCTCCATAAGTACACCTGGCACCAGGACACCCTAGGTCGTAGGTCAATAATCGACTCTGCCGTCGTGTCATCTGACCTCTGACCTCCTGTTTAGGACACTCAGGTGAAGTGTCTGTGGACTGATCTCCACCTGGTGGAGGAGGAACCTGGACAGACCCGGCAGAACCAGACCTGGTGAAGGGTCTGCTGGGAACGTCTGGTGGAACCCTCTGTCAGCAGGGTTTTCAACTCCCACCTCCGGGAGAGCTTCTCTCATGTCCCGAGGGACACTGAGTCCCAGTGGACCATGTCCTCCATGTCCTCCACCTCCATTGTCGAAGCAGCTGCTCGGAGCTGTGGTCTCCAGGGCTGCGTTCGAAACCGCATACTTACCTACTACTCACACTAACTGGTTGAGTATGCAGAGCGTTTACACTGGCAGTATGCCATTTGTGAGTATGCGAAAAGTTCCCAGATGCATACTGCATTCGCCAGAAATGTATAGTATGAGTATACATCGTGGGTTTACTACTCATACTGAAATTGGCACAGCCAATCCTGTCCTGTTTTCTCTGACATCATGCCCTTACGCAAGTTAAGCCCCTCCCACAAGAACGTGCGACGAACACCCCTCGACCAATCATGGTTAGAGCCTCATGGGCTCTTCTGATTGGTCAAAGATACCTGGAGCTGTCAAGATTCCTTTTCAGCCCAGAACAAAGACAGATGGAAACACTGCGCCCTCGCGGTAGTGCAATTATGCTACACTCCTAAAGGATTATCAATGGATACTCTAACATTTAATCCAAAGAAAACACAGAAAAATTAGCATTGACTAGCAAAATCCTGCCTACAGCACCTTTAAGCGAGATATAGTGCTGAAAGGTTGGCTTCTTGTTTTCAAAGTAAAAGCACAGATTTATCACTGAGGGTTTTTTTGCATGAGAAAGGGGAAGGGTGGTTTATTTTTGTGAAAATAACCGGAAGTGCGTTGCTCACTGCGGCTGGCTTAAATTTTGCCGAATTTGTCCGAACAAAATCATGAACGGTTGGTATTCGGACAGATAAACGACACGCTCGGCTCTGAACCACCACTTTGTCGCCTAATTTCAAGTCTCGATAAAGTTCTACATTTGAGTTTGGAGCTAAAGTGAAATCAGCTTTTGTAGTATGCTGTAGTGTAAACGCTTTGCATACTGTCTGATGGACTGGGTATGCAGTATGCAGTATGGACAGTATGGGTAGGGAAGTATGTAGTAGGCAGTATGCGGTTTCGAACACAGCCCAGGTCTGCGGTGCTGCCGAGGCGGAACCCCCGAACCCGGTGGTGGAGACAGGAAGTAAGGGCAGCCGTCAAGCTGAAGAAGGAGTCCTGGAGAGTCCTGTTGTCTCGTGGGACTCCTCCATCAGCTGACAGGAACCGGCAGACCAAGAGAACCGCAGTCCGAGTGGTTGTGGAGGCAAAACCTGGACTCTAGAGGAGTTCAGGACACCATGGAGGGCTACTGGTCAGCCTTCATGACATTGTGGCAAACCGTCCAGCGCCTCAGGAGGGGCCAGACAGACCAACACTGTTTACAGTGGAGGAGGGGAGCTGCTGTCTTCCACTGGGGACAGTATAGGATGGTAGAACCGATACTACCGAGAACCTCCTCAACCCCATTGCCACGTCTTCCAAAGGACTCAGGGGTGAAGCTGAAGTCACCAAGGTAGTTGGTAAGCTCCTCGGTGGCAAGGCACCTGGGGGCGGTGGTTCTGCTGTTTAGAAAGGGGAACTGGAAGATGTGTACCAACAATAGGGGGGTCACACTCCTCAGCCACCCCACGAAAGTCTATTCCAGGTCCTGGAGAGAAGGATTCCGCCGATAGTCGAACCTCAGGTTCAGGATTCTGTTCTGGTCGTGGAACACTGGAGCAGCTCTACACTGGACCAGGTCTATACCCTCCATAGGGTGCTCGAGGGTTCGTGGGACTTTGCACTTCTTCCTCGACCGGAAGAAGGTGGTCTCCTCTTCTTGGCCGGGGTCCAAGAAGAGGAGTTCAGGTGTCTCTGGGTTTTGTTCACAAGTCCGTTGTGGTGAAGGTCTTGATTTATCGGTCAATCTATGCTCCTACCTTCACCTCTGGTCCTGAGCTCTGGGTCAGAACCCGGAGGACCAGATCCGGATACGAGCAGCTGAAATGAGCTTCCTCCGTAGGGTTGCTGGACGCTGTCGTACGCCGTTTCTACCGGACGTGGTGAACGTGAATCGAGTCGCACCGCGTTACACGCTCCAGTTTCATCACTGGTGCTTTTGCAAAAAAAACCCTCGCCGCTCGCCGTGGTATCACGTCACTCCAAGCCCTGGCGGACGGATTAGGAGGACGCTGTTAGGCTGTCCTGGCGCGGCAACAAGCGAACTCGCTTGAAAAGTTAAATTATTTCAACTCGATCGGCGAGCAAATTTTCACAGGAAAAGGCTCGCCGCTCAACATTGAGCGACAATCGCATAATTACGTTGACTTTTTATGTAATCACATTGCGCAAAAAATTTGAAACAGCGTAAGAAATAGGGGTAGGAGCTACGTCACCAGGGGGGAGGAGCTACGTCACCAGCGGGGAGGAGCTACGTCACCGGGGGGGAGGAGCTACGTCACCAGCGGGGAGGAGCTACGTCACCAGCAGGGAGGAGCTGGGAGTAGAGCCGCTACTCCTCCACATGGAGAGGAGCAGCTGAGGAGGCTCAGCTCCTCTTTAGCATGGAACCTCCTGGACGCCTCCCTGGGGAGGAGTTCTGGACATGTCCCAGCAGGAGCAGACCCCGGGGAAGACCAGGACATTCTGGAGAGACTATGTCTCTCGGCTGGCCTGGGAACGCCCTGGGATCCTCCAGGAAGAGCTGGAGGAAGAGTTTGGGGACAGGAAGTCTGGGAGTCCCTGTTCACTGCTGCCCTCAAGACCCGGTCTAGGATCAGCGGTGGAAGAAGGATGGACACTTGTAACCACATAGAGGATCGTCCTCATGACTGTCCTGTTTTGACACGTTGTTTTGAGTATTTTTTTTAAGGATAATTTCTTTATGACGGCTAAAATTAAGAACTTAAATTGGCGGCCATTTTGGATTCCACCCTGAATAACCACTTTGGTACGGAAGTGACTTCAAATCCCAACAAGATCTGAATCCAGCACCCTAAAAGCCACTTGGGACAGATCCAGTTTAATGACATCTGTACTGAGATTATGAAACCTCGAATCATCGACTTCTTTGTTTAGGAATAAAATTGGTTCCCATCAGGTTTACTCAGTCGGGAGCAGTTTTTCCATCAAGATTCCGTAGAGCCAGTAAACCCAGAGACGGGCCCCGTTCTGGCCCGATACCGGTCCGCGCCGGGTGTTCTCAGAGACCGCTCATTCCTGTCAGTGTTCTCACGTCTTTACGTCTTAAAACTTCAGGAAACCTGGAGTTTGGTGAAGTTTCAGAGAGCGGAGCAGCACTCACAGAGTGTTTGACCACATCGGCCCAGTCTGGAGCCACAAAGTACTCTGAGTTGGCATCCAACCATCTGGACAGCTCCTTCATGGCGGGGGCCATGGCTCCGCCCAGCTGCAGGGACACAACACCACACAGAGTTCACACACCGTCCTGCTGGCGGCCAGCGGTACTGCGCCCCAATACCCTCACACCCATCAGCCAAAACATTATGACCCCCTGGAACCCCCCCCCGCCTTTCTGACAGAGTAAAGTCAGGTTTACACTTGCACGACTTTTTGCCACGATGTTGTCGTGGCAAGGCGTGCCAATCTGGAGTCAGGAACCGGCAGGCTCCCGCACTGTTCACGACAAGTTCACAAATACGTGCCCGCCAGTGTCACGAACTGGCACGACGCATTCACGCATAGTTTGCGCATAGTTTACGTGCTTCCCGCATTGGCACGACGTGGTTGCACAATCCAGCACTGCCTGGTCGTGTACTGCTCGTGATGTGCGTGAAGTTGTCATAAACTGCTCGTGCACAGGTCGTAAACTGTTCGTGAAGTACGAGAACGAGCCATGAACTGCTCATGCCATGGGAAGGCACGGCCTGGTGCGACGTGCACCGATTCGTAAACATGTCGTGAACTCGACGTGGGCTGTTCGTGAACTGTTTGCTGCAGTGCATGCCATGCCACGACTGGCACACATCCTCCCGCATTGTCCCGAGGAGTTCACGAACAGTTGGCGTATAGTTCACGGCCCGGTCGCGATATTTTGTCGCGACCAAAATTTTGAACATTTCAAAATTCTCGTCCCGACATGGCATGCAGTGACGACGGGTTTACGCACACTTCACGCCACTTCACGAGTAGTTTTCGACTCGATTTGTGCCAATGAGTGCCACAGAATCATGCAAGTGGAAACCTGGCTTAAGTAGGGTTTTTACAGCTCTAAGTTTTGGCAACTCGCCAATACTGCCATGAAGCCTTCCGTCCAAATGCTAACGCTACGTGGCGGCCGAGCGGACGGCGCTCCATTCTACGGTTCTAGGTTGTAGGTCACTGATGTGCTAAAAGCAGAAAGCGAACCGGCAGCTCTGTCATTCAGCGCCTTTACTTTGTGTCTCCATGAAAAGGCCAGCATGAGAGCCGTGTGGGCGGAGCCTGTCAGTACCCTGCGTCCGGTGCCCCGGTGCACCACCGGCACCCGCTCCTCCCCCGTCAGGGAGTTGACGTCCAGCTTGGTGGGGTCTTTGCAGCGGTGCCGTCTCTGCTTGGGCCGCTCCACGAAGCCGTGCAGCAGACCTGCGCCAGACTGGAGGGGGAGGGGTGGAGGAAGAGTGAGACGGCTGCAGAGGACTCTTCCACGGGTGGAGCGGGCGGAGCGGCTTACGTGGGCGAAGGCGGGCAGGTCCATGCTGTAACCCGGGTTCTGCCGCAGCCACTCCATCAGGCCCTTGCTGGCCGCCTCGCGGTCCACGGCCACGATCTCCGGCTGCGGGGGCGTCTGGGCGGGGGTGGGGGTGGAGGAGGAGGAGGATGGCGTGGGGGGGCCGGCGGGCCGCTCCGACGGCGAGGGAGACGGCGAGGAGGTGGAGGAGGAGACGGAGGAGTGGCTGATCACCTCCACTCGGCCCTGCGGACGCACACACACACACGCACGCACGCACGCACACACACGCACACACACAGGATTAAGTGTGAGACGTCTCTGGTCCGGGCTCGGCCCCAGATGAGGTTCTGCGCCTGGCTCCGCCCGGCGGCGAGCGGCCTCCGCCCTCCAGCCTCCACCCACCTGTGCGTCGGGGAGGTGCAGTCCTCGGCTCTTGGTGAACTCAGAGTACAGAGCTTCCACATTTCTCCTCCTGCCCCTCCTCCTCCTCAAAGCCTCATCTCCCCTCAGGCTGCCGTTAACTATCTGCCCGGTTACCGGGTGGATGAGGCCGGCCTGCAGTATCCCCGCCATGTCCATGCCCACCGGGCCCGGCAGCGGCGCCGTGATGGGGGGAGGCGGCGGCGGCTTATGGCCGCCGACTCCCGCCGCCGCCGCAGCTTCGTTTGTCCCCATGCCACCGGCGGCGCTTATTTCCCCCGATGACTTGGTGAGGTCAATGGCGGCGTCCTGCCAGCCGTTAAGCAGCATGGCGCCCGAGCGGTGAGAGGGCGGAGCCACCACCGGCACGTTCTCACCGCCGGTGCTGCTGCTGGCGGCGGCCGCCGTCGATTTCCCGGCTAAAACCTTGGCGGCTGCGGCGGCAGCGGCTTCATAGTCGAATGACCTCCGACCTCCCGCTCGTTTGAGCTCAGGGAGGAAGGGAGGAGCCACCAGCCTCTCCTGCAAGAGAGGCAAGGAGGTGAGGCGCCACGCCCCGCGCCCGCAGGCGCCACCCCGAGGCACATACTGTCAGGGCGGACGGGTGGAGGCGGGGCGGAGACGGGGCGGAGGCAGGGTGGAGACGGGGCGGAGACAGGGTGGAGACGGGGCGGAGACAGGGTGGAGGCGGGGTGGGTGAGGGGCAGACAAGAGAGAGATGATGGCTTTGTTAAACACACATATGGACTGAGACAACACACAGCGGCGGCGGCTACGTTTAGCTGCTGCTCTGCTTCCTCCACATCGGCTACTCCTCACCTGGCTATCCGCCGAAAACAAAACATCAGGAGAACAACCGGCAGACGCAACACCTGGCAGACAGGAAGCAGCATAGGGAGGGGGCGTGGCCCAGCGGTTCCCGGTGCGATTCCCCTAACAGAGCCCGCCCCCACTCTACAACCCCGACAAAAGTCTCAGGTTTCCACGCCAACGTTAGGAAAATGACGCCCACTTCTGTGGAAACGGCAGAAATCGTGAAAACGACGTAGTCGACATGTTCAGACCTGCCAACCTTGGTGAAATTTTTTGAGTACCACTTAGCTAGCTTAGCACGCGTACACGTACACGTACACGCACACACACACAGCTCGCACTCATGTCGATAAAAAAAACTTTCAGTGCCGATTTCACCGTTATGACATCGTATTTTCAATGTGAAAGTAATGCTATTAACAGCACATATCTGCATAAAAGACACACACATACACTCACGCGTGCACACACACAGACACACACACACACCACTTTAGCGTTTTAATAGCGTTTTAACCGCCAGCCGCTGTGGGCGGGGGCTCGGGGGACGGGAAGAGAGGCGGAGGGAGGCAGAGGACAGGAGGGAGCGGCCAACGCTGTGGGTTCAGCAGACTCGTTATGCTCCGCTACTCTATGATGATTGGTTAAAATTGCACCGCTACACTGCTGCACCGTGTGGTCAACACGAGTACTGCACGTCCACATTTCTAACAGCGCTCACAGATGTCTGCAGCTTTTTGCGTAGGTTAATGAGGCGGAGCGTACCAGCGGATTTTTATGTCAAAATGCGTAGCTGCTACGCAAAATTTGTAGAGGTTGGCAGGTCTGCATGTCGGTGCTGTTGCCACGGAGATGCTGTGCTGCGAGGGTGCTGCCTCCGGGACGGGACACCGCCGGTATGAGCCATGGCAGGACAGAGACCAATGTGGACACATGACGGCACAGCGACACGCAGCAGGAAGTCCCGCCCACCGGCGCCTCACCTTGGGGAGTCTAGTGAGCGGAGGGGGGATGCCGAAGCCCAGACCGGGACCGGGGCAGGCCTGCTGGACCCGAGCCGGGCCGGAGCCGGACCCCGAGCCGGCGGACAGGAAGCCGCCGCGGTGCTGCTGCTGCGCCAGACTGTTAGCCAGGCAGGAGTTAGTGGCGAGCGAGGCCGGAGAGTCGTACTGCTCGCTGGACGAAGGCCACTTCCCCTTCAGGATGGCGTGACAGATGCTGTCCAGACGGCTGATGATGACCCGGTCCTGGAAACAACAAGACCGGCAGAGTTTGACCAGGAAACCGGAACACAGTGAAGACCACAAGTTCAGCTGCTTCGGCCTCAGGGGACGAGTCAGCCCACTGGGATCTAAAGGTCTCGGTACAGCTCACAGAGCCACTATTCAGACGGAGGGTGATGGAGGAACAGCTGGTCCGCCTGTGGGAACCTGCGGACCCTGAGAGGACTCGGTTACCTTCGGCCACTCGGAGAAGGAGAACAGGGCTTTCTCCTGCAGCAGCTGGGCGATGGTGGGCTCCCGGGCTTCCTGGACGCCGTCTGGAATCTCACACATGGAGACGGGAGCCGCGAACCGGGGACTGCCGGCGTAGCCGTCCACCGCCGGAACCACTGGGGACGAGGGAACAAGTTAGAAACCGAGCACCGCTGCTGTACTTCGGGTCTTGCCAGGCGCGTCGGGTCTAATCTGATGTGTCAGTTGTACTGATTGAACTGACCCTGGTGTACTGACTGTACTGACCTGGCCTGTCGGCTGTACTGACTAGGGGTGGGCAATATGGCCTAAAATTTATATCAAGGTATAATTTGAAACTTATACGGTAGACGGTTTATATCACGATATAATTTGATATACAAATTACAGCATAACAGTTTCTTGATGGTTACCACAGCACATGGTGAAAGCATGGAAGCAGGAAATAGTTTTTAAACTATTAAAGCTAGGGTCGGCGATCTTGGAAAACTAGCATGTATTTGAATGTAGCATCTCCCCAAGGCTCCGCCTAGCTCCCACCCCATTGGAGGAGCTCCCGTTGGGAGCGAACACACTGGACGCGGAAGCGCCGCGCACGGAGTTTGTGATCACCTCCAATGTTATTAACCTTTCTGACTGCCGCACACAACGCGCACAGGAGCGCAGCGCGCCACTCCGCTTCCTTCTATTTTTCATGCGAGCGCCTTGGCAACGCGCTCTGAACCAGGGCCAGTGCACGCCATTGAAATGTACGCGCAGGGGGCTGGTAGAATGGCCAAGGGATCTGATTGGTTCTTTAAAAGCGGTCCGCCCCTTATGATTGGTCGAGTTTTTACTGTCCTTTGGCCGCTACAGTTGTCAGATTTTTTCCACACTTTTTTCCGTCCACAATATGTATTGACTTCTCCCAGGGGGCGAGGAGCATTTCACTCAGTATGACAAAGAGTGCTTTTGGACAACATCGTCTACACGAGCTTTAAAGGAGAAACCACCATCTCAAACACGGCCCTTGAGAACACCCCTTCACTGTCCATCCTGGCTGAGCTTGACGCTCCAAGCACCACCGAGGAATTCAGCAACGCAATAGATTCCATCTCAAACGGCAAGGCTCCGGGCAGTGACAACATCCCCCCTGAAATATCAAAACCGCAAAGGAGAGCTCGCTCCTGAAACACCTTCACGAACTCCTGCTGTAGTGCTGGGAGGAAGGGGCTGTACCCCAGGACATGCGTGATGCCAAAATTATCACCCTCTATAAAAACCAGGGGGAGCAGAGCGATTGTAAAAACCAGCATGGCATCTCACTCCTAAGCACAGTTGGCAAAGCCTTTGCCTGCATTGTCCTCAACAGATTACAGCTACTAGCCAAATGTGTATATCCAGAGGCGCAGTGTGGATTCAGAGCAGTCAGGTCAACTACAGATATGGTGTTCTCTGTGAGACAGTTGCAAGAGAAGTGCCGGGAGCAGAGACAACCCCTATAGCTGGCCTTCATCGACCTGACCAAGGCTTTTGACTTGGTCAGCAGGGATGGACAGTTTGCTCTCCTCCAGCGAACCGGATGCCCCCCCAAACTTTTGCGCGTGATCAAGTCGTTCCATCAGGACATGAACGGTGTCGTCCAGTTCGGGGGATCATCCTCAGACCCTTTTCCGGTCAAGAACGGTGTGAAGCAGGGCTGTGTCCTTGCTCCGACCCTTTCTGGCATCTTTTTCTCCATGCTCCTGCGCTACGCATTCAAGGACTCTGAAGAGGGCGTCTTCCTCCACACCAGGAGCGACGGAAGCTTCTTCAACCTGGCACACCTCAGAGCAAAGACCAAGGTGCGGAGCGTTCTCATCAGGGAGCTGCTCTTTGCTGATGAGGCTGGTCTTGTCGACCACACTGAGGAAGCGCTCCAGCGTCTCATAAATTGCTTTGCTGAGGCCTGCTCTGAGTTTGGCCTCACCGTCAGCCTTAAAAAGACCAAGGTCATGAGCCAGGATGTCAGTACTGCTCACAGCATTAACATCGGCGACCACACGCTTGAGGTGGTGGACAAGTTCACCTACTTCGGTTCGATCATCTCCAGTAACCTTTCCCTTGATGCCGAACTGAACACACGCATCGACAAGGCATCGACAGTGATGGCCCGCCTGGCGAAGCGTGTCTGGGACAACTCCATGCTAACCACCAACACCAAGATAAGAGTCTACCAGGCCTGCGTACTGAGCACCCTCCTATTCAGCAGCGAAACATGGACCCTCTACTCCTGTCAGGAACGTCGGCTGAATGCTTTCCACCAACGCTGCCTTCGCAGACTACTGGGCATCAGCTGGCAAGACTGTGTCTCCAACATTGACGTCCTGGCCAGAGCAGATGCTCCCAGTATATTTGCCATCCTGACCCAGAGACGCTTGCAATGGCTTGGCCACGTCACCCGAATGAACAACGGCCACATCCCAAAAGACCAACTGTACGGGGAGCTGGCTACTGGAAACAGGTCAAAGGGACGCCCAGCTCTCAGGTCAAGGACGTCTGCAAGCGTGACCTTAAAGCTGGAGGCTTCAACCCCTCTGATCTGTAGTCAGCAGCGTCCGAACGTTCTGATTGGCGGACCACCACCCAGGATGTCATCAGAACAGAGAAGAGACACCGCTGGGGGGAGAACAGACTCCGCAAACAGCGGAAACCATTGACATCTCAACCACACTGCGAAGACTTCATCTGCAGTGGCTGCGGCAGGATCTGCGGATCCCGTATTGGCCTCTGCAGTCACGCCCGGCGCTGCAGCTCCCTGACTGAAAACCCACGGCACAAACCCCCCCAGCATGATCTCTCGAGATCGACGGAGCCAACAACTGGTCTCCTCTGAAAGCTCACTATCGTAAACGTCCTCCACATCCATGAAGCAGCTGCCTCAGATTCTCAAAATCATCTGGCGGCCAGATATTAATGTTCAACCGGTGGGCCGCCAGTTACAGATCCCCGTTATAGATTTTGCACCAATCTTTTTTTCATGAACTCTTCCTCTGTCCGTTCACCACTCGTCGCTGTCGCTGTTGTTGTGTACTACTTCTTCAGGGAACCGGGCATCTATAAAGTTGCATTACTGCCACCTAGAGGACGTAATGTGCTATCGCGGTTGGGCGGTATGACCAAAATCCCTACCGTGGGCCACATTTATATCGCATACAGTTTATGCTGTTTATACCGCCCACCCCTAGTACTGACCCTGGTGTACCAGTTGTACTGACCTGGCGTCTCGGGCCGCTCCTCCTTCACCGGGCCTCTCCCCAGCAGGCACTCCGGGCTGTCGGCCTGCTCCAGCTTCGGGGTGAGGACCGTGCTGTCGGCCTCCAGCGGCTCCTGCTTGGTCTCGGCTTTGACCCGGGACAGCTCCAGGCCTTCGGGCTTGGCCTCGGGCTTGATCTCGGAGCTGTCCGGGTAGAAGCCCGCCGCCTCTGTCTTGGCTTCGGGCTTGACGGCAGACGTGTCGGGAAAGGCCAGCAGCTTCAGGCTGTCGGGTTTGGTCTCGGTCTTCAGTTTGGTTCCGTCTGGATAAGCGGCGAAGCCAAGATCCAGAGGTTTGACTTCGGGCTTGACGTCTGCATAGGACACAAACTGCAGTGGGTCGGGTTTGATGTCCGGGCTCTCGGGCTTTATGGGGACGCTGAGGTCTTCAGGTTTGGCCTCCAGAGCTCCGGGTTGAACCGGATACTCCAGCTGCTCGGCTTTGGTCACCAGATCTTCAGACTTCACCGGGAAGGACAGAAAGTTGGAGTGTTTGACTTCAGAGCTATCCGGACAGACATGGTCAAGGCTGTCTGGCTTGGTCTCCTCCACCTTGACGGGTAGATGCAGCCGCTCCGGTTTGTTTGGTGAGAGATGGAGCTTCAGATCGGACGGTTTGGCGTCGATGCTGTCGATCGGCTGAGCGGGCGTCATTTTCCCCTCACTGTGATCCAGCAGACCTTCTTTGCTGTCCTCAGGTCTGTCGTTCTGGTCTCTGCTGTCCCCCGTCAGATTCAGGTCTACAGCAGGACCCTGGTCCGTGGAGACCTGGCTCTTGGTCTCAGGCTTGGACGCTTCTGTGGGAGACGAGACGGAGACGGAGGAGCAGGGCGTCTGCTCGTATCCTGGATAAATGTCTTCCAGCTGCATCTTGTCGGCGCCGACTTGTTCTCTGACGTGGTTCTCTGCGGTCTGGTTTCTTTGCTGCATCATGAGGGAACCGTGGTCCACCTGGTCCACCTGGCCCTCAGAGACCTCGTCCACCTGCTCCGCCAGGCTCACTGGCTGCATGGTGTCGGCCTTCTTGGAAATCTCTTTGATTTTCACAAAGTCTTGTTCTGCGCTGCTCATCAGCGTTTGGGCGTCCAGAGAACTTCCCATTGCTTGTTCCTCGACGGTCTGGTAGAGGATCAGCCCGTCCACCTCCTCCGGCGGCTCCTCCAGGGACTCCGGACACCCGAAGCTCCTGTCCTCGTCCAGCTTTCCAAGGAAAGGGTGCAGGTTCTGGTTTGAGTCCTCTTTTGGCACCGTCTGATCGAAGTTATCCTGAAGGTCTGGAGACACGTCTGAGATCTCTTTCCCTGTGGGCAGTCCTTCCAGGTCCGGTTCTGGTTCTGGTTCTATCCCGTCCACCTCTGGAACCTCCATGGGGGGATCCAGGACCGCTAAACTCCGGTCGGCACCTGAAATGTGGGCTGGTGTTAGAGTCTGGTTCAGGGTTTCACTTCATTCAGACTGAAGACAAACAGCAGGGATTCACAGAAGCTTCTAGACGACGAACACGGAACCCGAGGACTTCCTTCACGCCACAACAATTAGTGATTGATCGCAGGTTTGAACAGAAAGACGTCAAAGGTCACTGACGTCCTGTCCTATTATTTGCTGCTGAGAGCCAATCGCACCGAACACCCCCAACTCAGGCTGAGGCTCAAGTAATGTCCATCCACCCGTCCATCCACCCACCAACCGACCAATCCACCCATACACCGACCAATCCATCATCCTATCAACCATAAATCGACCCATCCATCCATCCATCCATCATCCATCCACCCATGAATCCGTCATCCATCCATCGATATGAAGAAGACGTCATGTGACCTCACGGTCATCTTCCTACCTCCATGCGGATTTCCTTCCTCCCCTCCCTCTCTCACATCGTTCTGCTCTTCCTCCTCCTCCTCCTCCTTGTCGTCGAACTGGAACCCGGCGCCGCCCCGGGGCTCCTCCCCTTCCTCCACGGGGTTGTTCAGGCTGTGGGCGTGTCCCAGCCCGTCCTGCGGCTCGTGGGCGGTGATGTCCGAGAGCGAGAGGGGGGCGGCGGCACCGAAGGGGAGGGGGGGGCTGGCCGACAGGTCGGTCTGGTCGGCGCTGGGCTCCTCGCTCACGCCGATGTCCTGAAGGTGGAGAACCACAGCTGAGTGAATCACTGCGTCATCGGTTCGGATCGGTACCGCCGTCGCTGCCTGAGGCGACGCCCACCTTGAAGAGCATGTAGCTGGAGGCCAGCGGCTCCCCCGGGTCCCCCGCCGAGGGGGGGGAGGGGGAGGACGCGGGCGGGAGGCCCAGACACTCCTCCAGAGAGCCCGCCCCCTGGCCGCCTGGCTCCGCCCCCTGCGCCTCCTCGTCCTCCTCCTCCAGGAAGCCCGTCTCCAGGGCGGGCGGTCCCAGGATGGGGTCCGACTCGTTGAACATGTGGTGGGCGGGGCTGGTGTGGTCTGCGCCGTCCCAGGGGGCCTGCGGGGGTCAGAGGTCAATAGGGCGGTGAGCGAGGCCGCGCGTCGTCCTGGGAGTCACGGTGGCCGACCCTGTACCTGCAGCTGGTCCAGCTCCACCGACGGCGCCATCAGCCCCGTGTCCTCCGACGAGCCCTGCTCCCCCGCCAGCAGGTCGGCCCCGCCCACTCCGTACGAGTTGAGCATGCTCTGGCCGCCCGCCGCCGAGTTGAAGGGGAAGCCGTTCAGGGCGTCTTTGGACGCCTTGCCACCGTGCAGGCCGTCCGCCGCCATGGCGTCGTGCTGCAGCCCCCCCAGCTCCAGGCCCTCGTCCAGGGGGGGGCAGTCCAGGAAGTCCCCCCGGGGCCCCGCCCCCACGCCCATCCCGGGGGAGGCGGGGCCGTGGGCGTCTGCGGGCGAGGGCTGCAGGTGGGGGTGGTGGGGGGCGGCGGGGTGGGGCTGCTGGTGCAGGTGGTGGGGGGCCGGGTGGGGGTAGTCGGGGGGCGGGGGGGTGTGGTCGTACAGGCAGCAGTGCGGGTGGGCGGAGCCGGGGTGAGCAGCCAGGCCCGGGTGGGGAGGGGGGTGGAGGTGAGCAGGATGCCCCCTGACGTAGTTCCTGTGGGCCTCCAGGAAGCTCAGCTGGGGGTCGTTCAGGATGTAGAAGTCGGTGCGGTTCAAGCCGTGGCGCGCGGCCCCGATCAGGAGGTCGCGGTCGTGCTTGCCGGACTCCCACCACACCGGCAGGTAGAGGGAGGGCCGGCACAGCTGGAGGCGGGCGGAGAGCAGCGGGTGGCGGAGGACCTGGCGGAGCGACACGGAGAACAACCAGGGTCACCGCCGAGGCCTCCAGAGCAGCCGGGGTCAAAGGTCAAGGCTCCGGTCGGGCTCACCTGCTCCCGGATCTTCCGCAACAGCTCGATGCGGTAAAGAGTCCGGGCAGCTCGCTCCTCCGTCAGCGGCTCCACCAGGACGGCCGGGTCCACCAGGCCTGGGGGGGCGGAGGGGGGGCACAGCAGAGTTTGCATGTTCTACACTGAAAACACATCTGAGCTCTTTAGAGCTCCGTTGAGTCCCGGCCTACCTTCCTCCTTGCGCGGCGGCAGTTTGCACGCCGTGCGGCACATGTTGACGAAGGCGTTGAAGTAGCGCTCCAGGCTCTGGTCCGTCTTGCGCTCCAGCCGGGCCAGCGCCCGGAACCCGGCCCAGTCGAAGGCCTTCCGGTCCGGGTCGAAGACCACGCCGAACGACGACACGGTGCGGTAGAAGTCCGCCTGCTCACGCCGCGTCCACCTGCACGGACGACAGCGCACGGCGGGACAGTTAACCAGCGCACGGCGGGACAGGTAACCAGCGCACGGCGGGACAGGTAACCCGCGCACGGCGGGACAGGTGACCAGCGCACGGCGGGACAGGTGACCAGCGCACGGCGGGACAGGTGACCAGCGCACGGCGGGACAGGTGACCAGCGCACGGTGGGACAGGTAACCAGCGCATGCAACACTTTGAGCATCTGCTGCCATTTGAACTGAAGCATAATGGTTTACTGAGGAAAATGAAAAAACATTAATACTGAAAAAATTTACTGAAGAAACTGTTAAAAACACCAAAAACAGAAAGAAAACCTTGAAAATACAAACATCTTGAAATATAATCCTACAATAAATAAGAGCTGAGATTCCTTCTGGAACTTTCCGACTTCTCTACAGCATTTAGTTTGTTTCTAAATGTTCCTGCAGAGAAAACGATTCAACCTGCAGTGAAGCTGTGGAAGCAACAGAGGTGACGTTAGAAAAAGATCCAACCCGATTAATCTCAATTATTCACGAAATAAAGAATCAGGAGCAGAAACCCAGAATGAAGTGGCAGAAATAATAACCGGAAAAAAGCAAAAACCTGAAAACTTGTCAGGAAAAGAGGTTTAAAGAAACAGAAACTGCTGGAATCTACTGGCTCTTCCTTTATTAAGAAAACTGCTAAAATTAATAAAAATCATCTGCAAGCTGCAATGAATTGAATTTATGATACTTATTTGAAGAATTATTTGTGATTCTTTTACACTATTGACAAGTTAATACTGGATTTATTTCCGTCCTTCATCAGGTGATTCATCTGGTGAAACTACGTTTTCACCCGGACAGGTTCTTTCACCAGTAGCTGACAGGAAGTGCTCTCCGGCGGTTCTCACCTCCTCTGCCACTCCAGGAAGAGCGGGTCGGGCTCGGCGGCGACCACGGGACACCTCCTCAGCTCCTCCCCCAGCTGCCAGGCCGCCGCCGAGGCCCCGCCCATGGCCAGCCCCGCCAGGCCGTCGTGCAGCAGGAAGTCGTGGCGCGGCGGCGGCTCGCGGCGCAGCGTGAAGCGCTGGTAGGCCGTGATGAGGCGGCGCAGGCGGGCGGTCAGGGCGGGGCCGGCGGGCCACGGCGGCCGTGCCTGGATGACGTGCAGCGCCGCCACGCCCGTGCCCGTCCCCGCCGCCGTGGTGGTGGTGACCAATGTGCCGTCCTGGACGCACAGGTCGCCGCACAGCTGGGGGTCTGGGGGGGGGGGGGGGGGGGGCACAGCGTCAGCTTCCAGGAAGTACTGCTTCCTCCCGTCTCCATGGAGACGGAGGCAGAGCGTCGTTTCCTGCTTCTGAAAAGCGGAGAGGACCGGTCGTTACCTGGTCCGGTGCTGTCGGGCTTGTCGGACGTGTCGGTGCTGGAGCAGGTTTCCTCCCCCTGAGGACAAGAAGAACCAGATCATTCATCAGCGGGGGGGGGGGGGGTCAACTAGATCATTCCAGAGGAAATGTTGGCGTTGTGCCAGCCGGCTGCTGCCCAGTTTCGTGTGTGTGTGTGTGTGTGTGCTTGTACAGCTATTTTTGTGAGGACCATCATGGGTTTATAGCCTTACAAGTGAGGACAGTTTTGCCGGTCACTTTTTGACAGACCTTTTTTGACCTTCTGGAGTGTTGAGACTTGATTTTTGGTTTAGGGTTACAATTAGGTTTAGGGCACAGGTCAGGGTTAGGCATTAATTTTTGATGGTCAGGGTGAGGGGCTGGGAAAAGCACCATGTCAATGAGTGTCCTCACAACTACAGAAGTGCAAACGTGTGTCTGTGTGTGTGTGTGTCTGTGTGTGTGTGTGTGAATGTAACTCCTCCATATTCACTGTGAGCTCTGAGCTGAGATCAGCCCTGACAGAGTCAGCAGCCGTGTCTCTGTTGCCATGGAAACGAGCTGCTCTCAGCAGCCATGACAGTGAAGCAGCAGTTTTTCATCCAGCTCTCATGGTTGAAGAAACGTCGTTTCTCAAGAACCCAGAGGCGAAATTGAAAAAAGTATTTTCACAGTGAGCGTCAGAAGCCTTTCATGGATTCATCCTGAGGTTTTCATGTCTGTAGGATCATCCATTCAGCCACGACCAGTTTGTAAAAATGTGTGAACTTTTGGATTCAGGGGAGAAAATCTCTCTCTGAATGCACTGGAGCGGATGGGAGAAAATTCTGCACTCTCCTCAAACAAATGAATCTGGAGAGCGAACCGCCTGAGATAGAGACGAAATGAAAGCATTTTGAGAATCACAAGAAAAATATCTACGTTTTTAGATGTCATTTGTGTAGATTGAGCCAGAAATATGTCCGCAGGAATGAGAGAAATTTTTTTTTTGTGTTTGAACCGAGAGCCTCCCGCACTCCCCAATACACACCCATTATAAACTCCAGAAACGGCTGAAATGCTCTATACTTGAAGGCTCATAGTTTAACTTCGGCAAATGATATTGAAATGAGATTTCACATCTGTGTAGAGGACAAAAATGCCTACGTTTTGATATTTTAATGACATCTCTACATGAAAGCATGATGAGGCACGATGGACTTGTTCAGGGATGATTTTTGGGCGACTCATCTGGAACGAGTGGGAAAAAATCACCGGTTTTTGGCCATTTTATCGCTTATTTTTCACCAGAACAACAGAAAAAGTCACAGCACACCATTCCCAGAATTTATACACGTTTTGATGCGACTTCTGTGGTGCTGCTCCAATCGATGCGGTTCGCACGTCAGAATAATGAGCGTGGCCCCGGGACGAGGCCGGCTCGGAGAGCTGTCTCTGTGCCTTACCAGAGGCAGGCACAAAGAAGAACAACTCTGACCACATGAGTTCCCGACATCAATAAGATCAAAGGTAGCTTCCGTCTGTCCATGTTTCAGAGGAATCGATGTGTTGCTGAAACTTTTACGGCAGAAAACATGAAGAGACGTTAAAGTTCACCGGAGTTACTGAGAAATCCTGAAACTGCAGCTGAAGAGCTGAAGACACGAGAGGAAAGAAAGAAGCTTAAAAACTGCAAAAAAAAAAAAAAAAAAACCCAAGTCAAGAGAATAACTGATTATTTCACCAGAGGAGGAGAATCAGCAGAAGCTGAGACACCGAGCTGTGAGGACGAGCATGCACACAGAGGCGTACATTAAATGAGCTATTTCACGGTGTCCAGTCGATTCATGATAAGAGCAGAAATGACATCATGAAGTGATGGGCGGGGCTTCCAGGCTCCGCCCCTCAGGTCGGCGTCTCACCTTGCTGTTGTCATCTCGATCCTCGCCGCCCTCGGCTTTGCTCTCGCCGTCGTCCTTCGCCTCCTCCGCTTTGCTGCCGCTGGAAACACAGATCAGAACACCGACCGCGGGTCAGAGGTCAGAGGTCGTTCAGGGTTTTCACCTGAAATGACTGATTTTCTGAACACTTAGACACGACTGTGATCATCTGAAAAATAAACAGGAAGTTTGTCTTTAAGTCCAGGAAACAGACAGGAAGTGGTTCAGCAGGAGGAGCAGGTAGAACTAGGGGTGGGCGATACGGCAAAAATGTCATATCACGATTTTTTAAAATTAATATCCCGATCACGATTTTATCACGATTCTTTTTTATATTGATTTTTCTAGACTAATTTGCAAGTTTGACCATTTTTTCCTCCCAATGTTAAACATATAAAACGTATAAAATGTATTTAAACATGTAAAACCCTAAAAGAAAAAAAAAAGACAATTTAAGCTAAAGAAACTGGCTTTAATTTAAATAGTACAGGTTTTTTTCTAATCAAAATGTGCAAAGAACACAAACATAAAGACAAAAACAATTTAACTTTAATATCTATAACCTGAGTGAATAATACAGCTGCTTGAGAACAATTTTTTGTTCAGAGATCTGAGCTTTTATCTCCTTTTAAAAATGAGGTAAAAGATAATGAACAATGAAGTTACTTTTGTAACACAAAAAACTAAACATATCAAATCGCTTTTTAGCAGTTTTAATGGGATATAGTTTTAATAGTCATGCTATATGACCACTAGAGGGCTCTGTCTCCATTGAAATACAGCCCCTCAGAATCCCATTAAATCAAAGACGTTCCACTAGTTATCAGACTAAAGGCCGTTTCAGCTGTTAACTTGATGGTTTGTTCACTAAGTGTCTTTTCACATTTCTGTGATTTGTTGTATATAAAATCCCTCATGCTAGCTTGTGAACTGCTAGCGGTAGCTCGCTAGCTAGCGTTAGCATCGATGATAGCTTCAGTGTCTCTCTCCAGCTTTTCGAGGTGTTTCTATGGCGGCTGATCTCTTGTAGCTCCCGTACTGCTGCTGTAAACCAGCTCTGCCTGACACAGCCTCCACCCAGCCTCCACCCAGCCTCCACCCAGCAGCAGCTCCAGTCAGAGAAGCTCCACAGCACGTTTCTATTATCTGTGTGGATAACTGCACTAGAGGGAATATTTAGTTAATATTATCTGAAGCTTTCAGGTAACATTATCACTCCAAAAAATATTATATATAGGTGAAAAAACAACAGGAGAACGTGCCCTATGGACGATTTAACCATCTTTCTGATTTATGAGATCGTCCTGACGTTATAATCCTTAATGATCTTATATCGTCATATCGCACACCCCTAGGTAGAATGATCAGTGAATGATCAGGTAGAATGAACACTGATCAATGTGTGTGTGTGTGTGTGTGTGTGTGTGTGTGTGTGTGTGTGTGTGTGTGTGTGTGTGTGTGTGTGTGTGTGTGTGTGTGTGTGTGTACCTGTCTGTCATGTCGGCGGCCGCCTCTCCTCCACCCTGCTCCGCCGACAGCGCCGTGACGTCCGGCATCCCGACTCGCTCCAGGAAACACAGGTCAGGGTCAGCGCGCATGGCGTTGTAGCGCTCATATCCTGACACACACACACACACACACACACACCACGTTAAACAACAACCTCAAGACGTCTCCGCATTTTATTCAAAGTAAATCATTTTTACACAAACACGATTATGTAGGAGTGTAAAAGTGGCGTCAGGACTCTGTGTGTGTGTGTGTGTGTGTGTGTGTGTGTGTGTGTGTGTGTGTGTGTGTGTGTGTGTGTGTGTGTGTGTGTGTGTGTCACACCATGTTTGTGGACTCCGATGAGCAGAGACTTGTCAGCGTCGGCGTCCCACCACGACACGGGAATCTCGATGTAGTCGATGTCCGGCAGCGCCACCTCCAGTTTACTGCCACACACACACACGCACACACACAGAGCTGTCACTCATCCTGCTGATCCTAGAGGGGTAGTAACTGGTTTCTTCACTCCCTGCTGGAGGGAGGCTCCACCCGGCTCCACCCGGCTCCACCCGCTCCCCACCTGGCAGGCGTCCCGTCCAGAGCCTGAGCGGCGGCGTCTCCCAGGATCTCCACCTTCAGGTAGTACAGCATGCGAACCCTCAGCAGCACCCTGCGGAGCGCACAGCGGCCGGTCAAAGGTCAAAGGTCAAAGGTCAGGCGCCGTTCTACCTTTGACTTTCAGCAGACTCACATGGAACGGCGGAGATTTAACAACAGAGGGAGGGAGGGACGAGAGGAGGAACGGAAAGAAAGAAAAACAACTCAGATCCAAAGATGCTGGAAAAAAAAACAACATGGACGAAAAACAAGAAAGAAAAGATGAAACAGAGTCAAGAGGAACTGAGACAGAGCCTGATGGAGTCTGGTCCGGGGTCTGGTCCGGGGTCAGAGCGGGGTCTGGTTCTGCTGTACAGGGTCAGAGCGGGGTCTGGTCCTGCGGTCAGAGCGGGGTCTGGTCCTGCGGTCAGAGCGGGGTCTGAGCGGGTCTGGTTCTGCGGTCAGAGCGGGGTCTGGTCCTGCGGTCCGGGGTCTGAGCGGGTCTGGTTCTGCGGTCAGAGCGGGGTCTGGTCCTGCGGTCTGGGGTCTGAGCGGGTCTGGTCCTGCGGTCAGAGCGGGGTCTGGTCCTGCGGTCAGAGCGGGGTCTGAGCGGGTCTGGTTCTGCGGTCAGAGCGGGGTCTGGTCCTGCGGTCTGGGGTCTGAGCGGGTCTGGTCCTGCGGTCAGAGCAGGGTCTGGTCCTGCGGTCCGGGGTCTGAGCGGGGTCTGGTCCTGCGGTCAGAGCGGGGTCTGGTCCTGCGGTCCGGGGTCTGAGCGGGTCTGGTTCTGCGGTCAGAGCGGGGTCTGGTCCTGCGGTCAGAGCAGGGTCTGGTCCTGCGGTCTGGGGTCTGAGCGGGTCTGGTCCTGCGGTCAGAGCAGGGTCTGGTCCTGCGGTCTGGGGTCTGAGCGGGTCTGGTCCTGCGGTCAGAGCAGGGTCTGGTCCTGCGGTCCGGGGTCTGAGCGGGGTCTGGTCCTGCGGTCTGAGCGGGGTCTGGTCCTGCGGTCAGAGCGGGGTCTGGTCCTGCGGTCCGGGGTCTGAGCAGGTCTGGTTCTGCGGTCAGAGCAGGGTCTGGTCCTGCGGTCCGGGGTCTGAGCGGGGTCTGGTCCTGCGGTCAGAGCGGGGTCTGGTCCTGCGGTCAGAGCGGGGTCTGGTCCTGCGGTCAGAGCAGGGTCTGGTTCTGCGGTCCGGGGTCAGAGCGGAGTCTGGTTCTGCAGTCAGAGCAGGGTCTGGTCCTGCGGTCCGGGGTCTGAGCGGGGTCTGGTCCTGCGGTCAGAGCGGGGTCTGGTCCTGCGGTCAGAGCGGGGTCTGGTCCTGCAGTCCGGGGTCTGAGCGGGTCTGGTTCTGCGGGCCACTGACTTGTTGCAGTGCTGCTTCAGGTGCTTCTTGTAGCTGTCGTCCTGCAGAACCACCTCGGGGTTGCAGCTGACCAGCCAGTCGGCGTTCTTCACCTCCGGAACGTTCAGCTGGTTCTTCATCTTCTTGCCCTTCCGGCCCCGGGGAACCGGAGCCGACAGACCTGCAACGGAGCGAGTCTCAGCCGGTTCCTCAGCGCTCTGAGCGGCGGAGCCGCCAGGGTGGAGGGTGCGACGCTGACCCGAGTGGTTGAGCAGCGCCTGATCCTGGCCGTCCTTGCTGGGGGAGATCAGGTCCCAGATGAAGCTCTTGATCTTGTCGTCTCCTTTGTAGTGCCGGAGACAGTAGACCAGCAGCGCCCTGGACAGACGGCACGGATCAGCTGATGGACCGGTTCTCCCCGCCCGACAGAACCGGTGCAGACCGGTTCCTACCTGCAGATCACCTCCATGTCCCGCTCCGCCAGGTGCCACTTGAACCGGCCGTGGGTCAGAATGTCCTTCCACCGACCCCACCTGCAGAGGAGGAGGAGGAGGAGGAGGAGGAAGAGGAGGAGGAAGAGGAAGAGGAGGAGGAAGAGGAGGAGGAGGAGGAAGAGGAGGAGGAAGAGGAGGAGGAACAGGAAGAGGACGGGGAGGAGGAGGAGAAAGAGGAAGAGGGGGAGGAAGAGGAGGGGGAGGAGGAGGAGGAGGAAGAGGAGGAGGAGGGAGAGGAGGAGGAACAGGAAGAGGAGGGGGAGGAGGAGGAGAAAGAGGAAGAGGGGGAGGAAGAGGAGGGGGAGGAGGAGGAGGAGGAAGAGGAGGAAGAGGGGGAGGAGGAGGAGGAAGAGGGAGAAGAGATTGTTCTTACTCCACCCACACAGACCACTCCCTCAGACTGGACTGGACCGGACCCCCACCCGAAGATCAGCAGGTTCTTCTCCACCCGGAAGCACTCGGCGCGCAGGTAGCGGCGTGCGCGCTCGCCCAGGCGGCGGGTCCGGCAGGGCCGGTCCTCCGAGTCGCTGTCCAGCTCCGAGAACTCCATCAGCTCGTCGTCCTCGAAGGAGTTGTAGTGCCGGGTCTGCTTCCGGACTCGGGGCGTGTCGATGACCAGCGACTCCTGCAGGGACAGGGTCACCGTCACACACACGCACACACACACACACACGCACACCCGGACGGACTCCCTGTCTGACGGTGTGTGTGCTTCACCTTCTCCGACTTGGAGTCGATCTCCACCTCGGCGATCTTGGCCCACTTCTGCCAGAAGTTGGGGTCGTCCAGAGATATGTCGGTTCTGTTCCCGGACGAGACGAAGCTGGCCTGGAAGACAGACAGCAGGCGGCCGGGTGAGCCAGACGCCGGTACGCAGGGACACCGGGACGCCGGAGGGTTCGTACCTTGGCGAAGGTGGACCCCTTCCCCTCGGACTGGATGGTGATGGTCTGAGTGCGTCTCTGGAGGATCTGGTCGATGTCCTCCTCGCAGAACTTGGAGCCCTCGTCCTCCTCGTCCATCAGGGCGCCATACGCCCCCTTCTTCAGCAGGTCCTCCACCTCCAGCTTGGACAGTTGCTGCACCTGCGGCGCCACAAACAGAGGGGGGGGGGTGGTGGTGGCTGAGAGGGGGCGTGGCTGAGACGGAGGCGGAGCAGGAGGCGGAGCTCCGCGGCCTCACCCCGTTCAGGCTGCCCTTGCGGTTGATGTCCTGCAGGACGGCCTTGTCCAGCCCCAGCTTCAGGCTGGCCTTGTCGAACATCTCCCTCTCGTAGGAGTTCCTGGTGATCAGCCGGTACACCTTGACGGCTTTGCTCTGGCCGATCCGGTGGCAGCGAGCCTGGGCCTGCGGGAGGACAAGGTCAGCGGACCGCCGCTCCAACCCGCCACGGCGGCGAGGAGCCCGGCCTCCGTCAAGTGCTCGATGAGACGGGCGTCATTTATCTCAGCATTTTGTAAAATTCAAGAGACTAAAATTATTTAAAATCGGACGAAAACCTCCAAAGTCCTCATTAATCTTCAGGCTGCGGCACAGAAAGGAATCAACCCAACGTTTACAGCAGCAGCAGCTCGGCGCGTTCACCCCTCCCCCGGCCCTGGCTCCGCCCACTGGCCCCGCCCACCTGCAGGTCGTTCTGCGGGTTCCAGTCCGAGTCGAAGATGATGCAGGTGTCGGCGGCCGTCAGGTTGATGCCCAGCCCCCCCGCCCGGGTGCACAGCAGGAACACGAAGCGGTCTGAGTCCGGCTTGCAGAAGCGGTCGATGGCCGCCTGCCGCAGGTTCCCCCGGACGCGACCGTCGATCCGCTCGTACGTGTATCTGGAGGAGGACAGGGTTAGCCTGGCTTATCTGATCCAGCTAACTTCAGGGTTAGCCTGGCTTATCTGATCCAGCTAACTTCAGGGTTATCCTGGTTTATCTGATCCTGCTAACTTCAGGGTTATCCTGGTTTTATCTTATCCGCCTAACTTTGGGATTAAACGAGTTTTATCTAATCCTGCTAACTTCAGGGTTAACCTGGTTTCTCTTTTCTGGCTAACTTCAGAATTAACCTGGCTTATCTGATCCTGCTAACTTCAGGATTAACCTGATCATTCAGTCTTGCTTCTTCCTCCTACATGGAAGTGCATTTGGATCATTTTGAAAAAGGCCGACCTGTGGAGCCGTTTTTAAAAAGTTGCGTGCGGCGGTGTCCCGGCTCTTCGCCGGCGGCGGTCTGTCCTCACCGTCTTTGTATGAGGTAGTCCTCCAGGATGTCCAGGCAGCGGACCATCTGAGAGAAGACCAGCACCTTGTGGCCGCCGGCCAGCAGCTTCGGCAGCAGCTTGTCGATCAGCACCAGCTTCCCCGCCGCCTGGATCATGGCCTGCAGCTGGAAGTCGGCGGCGTCCGGGCTGTGGTACTTCCTGAAGCTCTCCAGAATCTTCTCCTCGGCTCCTGACGACACAGACACCACTGCTGGTACTCAGAGGGGACTGGGCTGGACTGCTGGGGCTGCTGGAGCAACTGTAGCCGTGGTGGCTGTTACTGTGATGGTTGTTATGATGACAGTTGTTACTGTGATGGTTGATGTTATGATGACGGTTGTTACTGTGATGGTTGATGTTATGATGACGGTTGTTACTGTGATGGTTGATGTTATGATGACGGTTGTTACTGTGATTGTTGATGTTATGATGACGGTTGTTACTGTGATGGTTGTTATGATGACGGTTGTTACTGTGATGGCTGAAGCGATGGTGACGGTTGTTACTGTGATGGCTGAAGCGATGGTGACGGTTGTTACTGTGATGGCTGAAGCAATGGTGACGGTGTAGTATTGTGTGTCTGGGCTCTGCGGCTGACCGGTGATCAGGTAGGGGTGGTTGCAGCACTTGCGCAGCTCCATCATGGTGTTGATCAGGTTGGGCATGTTGTGCTGATTGGCTCCTTTGGACAGGAAGGAGAAGTTCTTCTCCAGAATGGCGCGGTAGTACTTCTTCTGAATGTTGGTCAGCTCCACCTGGAGAACGCCACGGAACATCATGAGAACCACGGAACCATCCGGACCCAGAGCAGAGGGGCAGTTTATGGCCTGTGTGTGTTCTATATGAAGCTCTGACACAGGGAGAACATGCAGATCTTCATGATGAACGCTGTGTGGTGGGCGGGGAGCGGCGGCGAACGGCCCACCTCGATGATGGTCTCCTCTTTAGGAGCCAGGTTTTTCTCCACGTCATCCTTCAGTCTCCGGAGCATCATGGGCTTCAGAATGGCCTGGAGCTTCTTCACCTGTTGGAGAGAAACCATGTCAACCCTCTCTTTCCCAGCATGCCCTGCTTCTGTACAGCAGCGGGGTCAAATGCTTCAGGTCAGGGGTCATGAATGGTCTCCCAGGGTCAGCCCGAATCATTAAAACCTCATCGATGACAGGATTGAACACGTTTGTCTGGATCTTGTAACAGGAAGGAACTCTTCTGGCTGGAACCGGTCGAGCTGCAGGCATCGGACGCCTTCCAGGACTGAATCACTGCATTGACATCGACGTTCTTCCGCCCGTTACGGCGTCTGGACACGACGCGCTGGACGTACCTGCTCGTCCGTCTTCAGGTCCCCGAACTCGTCCAGGAAGGAGCTCTCCGACGGGAACTGCAGCGGCTCCAGGAAGTTCAGAAGACTGAACAGCTCCTCCACCGAGTTCTGCAGCGGCGTTCCCGTCAGCAGGACCTTGTGTTCCTGCACAGAACCGACCAGACGGACCTCTGAGAAACGGGAACGACCCGAACCGCCCGGCTCCGCCTGCGGGCGCACTGACCAGGTTCATGAGTTTGAGTCCCTCCAGCAGCTTGCAGTTACGGTTCTTGAGCCGGTGAGCCTCGTCGATCACCACACAGCGCCAGTGCAGCTTCTTCAGCTCCGGGCAGTCGGCCATGATCATCTCGAAGGTGGTGATCACTCCGTGGAACTTCAGGATGCCCGGGATGGTGTTACCCTGGGGGGGGGGGGGGGGGGGGGGGGGGGGCAGAGGGGTAAATACCAGCTCTACAGCAAACAGGACCTTCACACGGAGTGACTTTCACTGAACAGCTGGGATTTTATGTTTCTGACAGAAACCTGGCTGCTCAAAGGTCTGAAGGTCAAACGAAAGGTCTGAAGGTCAAACGAAAGGTCTGAAGGTCAAACAGAAGGTCTGAAGGTCAAACGAAAGGTCTGAAGGTCAAACAGCAGGTCTGAAGGTCAAACAGCAGGTCTGAAGGTCAAACACGAAATCTGAAGGTCAAACGAGGTCTGAAGGTCAAACAGGAAGTCTGGAGGTCAATCTGAGGGTCAAAGGATGGAACATGGGTCTGTTTGAGGGTCGAATCCTGGCGGCAGGAGGATGTTTCAGTAAAAAAACCTGAAGAGAAACATTGAGTCTTCCATTCAAAGCATCAGCTGATTCTAATAACATCACGGCTCCGTGAAGGGAAGTGGACTCAGAGACCCGTTCAGCGTCACGCCGGTCTCGCAGCCCCGCCCCCTCCGAGGCCCCCGTACCTGAGGGTCCCGGTGGAACATCTCGTACTGCAGGATCATCTGGCGGCTGATCTGCGAGCCGTGGTACACGATGACGTTCATGTGCGTCCAGGTGCGGAACTCGCGCTCCCAGTTGGTGATGGTGGAGAGCGGCGCGATGATGAGGAAGGGCCCGCGCACGCCCATGCTGAAGATCTCGTACAGGAAGGTGATGGACTGGATGGTCTTGCCCAGGCCCATCTCGTCCGCCAGGATGCAGTTTTTCCTGGACGGAGGGAGGAAACGTTAGCGGCGTCCGGACGGAACCAACGCCGCTCCAGAGGACACACCGCTTTGAGGACTTCCCCTCAGGAAAGATCCACAGGAGAGAAGACGGACGTTTGTACGGAGAGACCATCGTTACCATGGTGACAGTTATTACACACAGCAGCGTTTCAGAAAAGTCCTGTTTTTATCCGTTTCCATGGAGACGGAGTGTTTTCAAATAGTTAAGTTTTCCACCGTTTCCATGGAGACAAATCTTTCCTGAATAGTTGTTTTTATCCGTTGCCATGGAAACAGTGTTTCCAAACAATAACGTTTTCCACTGTTTCCATGGAGATGGAGCATTTTCCTAAAGTTCCATCTTGAGTCCTGGGTGTCTGAGAATGAGGCGGTGGCGTAAAGTGGCGACCAGACCGTCTGAAAGCTTTCGGTCTCCACAGGAAGTGACTCCAGTCTGGGACTGGAGCGCTCTGCCGGCCAGTTTCGGCCCCCGGGCCTTATGTTTGAGCACCCCCGGCCGACGTGTTGTTGGTCTGTGGCGCTGGCGGGCTGGTTGCCGTGGGAACGGAGCGGGCCTCACCTGTTGTACCAGTTGAAGAGCAGCCAGTTCATCCCCTCCAGCTGGTACTCCCTCAGCTGGTTCCCGTTGCGGTAGTCTCTGGAGCGCTCCAGCTTCTGCCACTGGTCCGGCGGGGGGCGCTCCTGCAGCGGGGGACACACACACACACACACACACACAGCTCTGTGTGTAATAATTTGCGCATCCTTCCATTCCATGTCTTCAGCTGGAGGTCAGAGGTCAGAGCTGTCTGTGGTTGTCAGCGTTCTGTCTGGTTCCAGTGGAACCCCCCCCCCCCCCCCGCCCCCCCCAGCGGTGTTACCACGTGTCGGAGGTCGGCCGGAAGCTTCTGGATGCTTTCGAACTCCTTGATCTTCTCGGGGTCCAGGTCCTCCTGCAGCTCCCAGGTAGCCTCCTCGTAGGACAGACTGCACCACTTCACCAGGTAGTGGGTGACCTCCTGACACACACACACGCACACACGAACACACGCACACGTTTGGCTTTCTATATAGCTGTGAGGACACCATTGACATAATGCATCTCCTGACCCCTGACCCCTGACCCTAACACACGAGAGAGAACAGCAGGGCAGCTCGCCGTCACCCTCACACAGCCTGCCGCCGCTGCCGCCGCCGCCACCCACCTCTCCGGTCTCCGTGTCCGTGGTCACGGCCACCTCCAGCACCCGGTCCACCTCCACGTAGTCGGGGTTGAACAAGTCGTCATCGGGCTGCAGGGGAAGCAGGAGGGAGTCAGGACACGGTGTGTGTGTGTGTGTGTGTGTGTGTGTGTGTGTGTGTGTGTGTGTGTGTGTGTGTGTGTGTGTGTGGCCATGCCTCAGTGAAGAGATGCTTCATCTGCGCCTGCTTGGTCCTGAAGCGTTTTATTTTCTGGTGGATTCTGGGATCTTTCTCCAGCTCCTCCAGAGTCGCCCACTTGCAGTGGAGGTAAGAACTGTGGAGACAGGAAGGGGCGGGGCTAAGTATTCATCAACACAGGAAGGGGCGGGGCTCTGGGTTCATCACCACAGGAAGGGGCGGGTCGTTTACCATTTCCCAATAAGAAACAAACAATATGGCCGCCTCCACCGCTGCTGGCCAGAGAGGCGACGCGGTGGAGCAGTGGTTTGAGCGTGGAGCCCGTTCTGCGCAGGAACTCTGGAAACTGTTACTGATCGACTGAAAGAATGAGTTTGTCTCGCTGCAGTGGTGAGATGAGCGGCGTCCAGGAACTGCAGAACCTCCAGAACCTCCAGAACCCTCAACCAACAAATCAACCAATCAGCTGACTGCTGAAACCAGACTGATCTGAGGCCAGTCAGCCTGGAACGGGCACGTCAGACTGAAGCTCACGTGTGTGTGTGTGTGTGTGTGTGTGTGTGTGTGTGTGTGTGTGTTCTAATGATGGTGATGCTGTTACCATGGCGACCAGCCGCCGAGTCTGAGCAAGCTTCAGAACCAACATTCAACGTTCTGATCCTCAATGTCGCGTTCCCTCGCTCTCCGTTCCCTCACTCTGTTCCCTCGGTCCATGTTTCCGTTCCCTCGTTCTCGTTCCCTCCCTCCTCGTTCTCGTTCCCTCCCTCCTCGCTCTCGTTCCCTCCCTCCTCGCTCTCGTTCCCTCCCTCCTCGCTCTCGTTCCCTCCCTCCCTCCTCGTTCTCGTTCCCTCCCTCCTCGCTCTCGTTCCCTCCCTGGTTCCTCTGACCCGCTGCGACTCTGGAACAATTCAATCTTGGCGGTGGGGAACGGGAGACACTTACAAGTTCCTGTACTTGACGTAGAACTCCTCGGCGTCCTCCGCTCGGCCGTCCGCCGGTGTCTGCAGAGACAAGAGGAGACGTCAGAACCTGAGGAACCAGGAAGTCCGGCTGAGGGCGGCGGCTTCACCTCTCGCTTCGACGGTCGCACCGACAGGATCTTCTCGATGATGTTGGCCTCGTCCTCCGGCGGCTCCTGAACCCAGAACACCGAGGGGTTATTACACACACACGCACGCACACACACATGGAAACAGCTCCCGAGGCCACACCCACCTCGGCCTGCCAGGCCAGCGCCGTGGCGTTCAGGGCGGAGATGCGTCCCGCCCCCAGGACGGCGATGGTCTCCCCGTCGTCGTCCACCACCTTGAAGTCCAGGTCCTCGTTGTACTTCCTCCGTTTGACCTGCCGCCCCGAGCGCCGCTTCTGCAGGGGGGCGGACAAGCACAGCGTCAGCGTCCCGGCCAGAGGGACGGACACCGGCAGAGACAGAAAGGCATCGTGGGAGTTTTGACCATTAACTCCAGCTCTCAGTCTATTTCATTGTGATCGGCCGACTCTCCAAGTGGAACGTTTTGGCCCGCGGGACACCCGTTTGGCCCCCCGATGTGTGCATGTGTGCGCACAGCGCGGTCTGCCGTGCACGGCGGAGACTCACGGCGCTGTCCAGGGCGTCCTGGCTGTCCTCGCCGCCCATGGCGAGCGCCGACGGTGAGGTAGTGTCGTCACTCTCCGCCCCCTCCTGGGCCGCCAGCCCCGCGTTTCTCCTCTTCCCCTTCTTCTTCTTCTCCACCGGCGCCGCGCCCGGATCTCTGCCGCAAGACAAAACTCATCAGGACCGGCTCAAACCCTCACCATCAAAACAACAACAAACAGGAAGTAAAGATTCTCCGGTTTCCTGTGGTCTACACCAGGGGTGTTCAACCCGCGGCCCTGGAGCCACACGTGGCTCTACAGTCCCTCTGCAGCGGCTCCACAAAGCTTCACCAAATGAAAGGTGAACGAACATTGAACTCTTGGTCATATTTACACACTACCATTCACAACGATCCATCACTCTGTGGCAAAAGGGATTAAAAAAACGTACAAGCAACATTTTTAACAACCGCTAAAACCACAATAAATGGGGAGAAAAGTGAGAGAACGGCTTAAAAAATGTGAAATGTCAAGAATTTCTACAAAACAGAACATAAATGTTTGGAAAACAGCTGGAAAACTGCCTAAAATAAGCTCAAATTGTCAAAACTCCTAAAATTTCAACAAAAAAATAGTTGAAAACAGGAGCAAACTGTTGAAATGGGGTACAAATATAGGTTCAATTTAATAAAATGTTCACTATTCTGGACTGCAGCTAAAACTTCATAAATGCATCATCACATCTACTTCTGTCTGTGAAGCTTCTGGAGCTGCTTTCGCCTCGTTTCAAGGTTCTATGTTCTTTATGCTCCCGAACAGCAGGAAGTCACTGAGACGGTTCTTTTGGTGGGAACGGCTGCAGATCCCTGGTTTAGTCGGTTGTTGGGCCTGGAGATGTAACTGTAAATACCACGTTAGACCACCAGATGTCACCGTAGGACAGCATTCCTGCTGTGCTACAGCAGCACAGGGAAACAGAACCGTCATGCCCCCTGTAGAACACCGCCGAACAGAAGCTGCTCGTCCAAATCTAGAGAATCAGTTGGTCCGAGACTGTGAATGAACCCAACATGACCTGGACATGACCCCGGCTGACCCCGGCTGCTGAGCGTGCGTGTGTGTGCGTGCGTGCGTTGCCATGGCGCCCCTCCCTGCGGGCCTCACCTGGGCTTGCGGCCCCTCTGCCGGGGCGCGGCGGCGGCCGGCGTCCTGCTGCTGGCTTGGCCGTGGTTCCTGCCGTGGCCTTGGTGCTGAGTCTGGATCTTACTGTGGTGTCCGTGGGCGGGGACGGGGGTGGGGACAGGCGCTGCGGGGGGCGGAGACACGGCGGCAAAATGACATGTTTCATTATGACTTCGACATGTGGCGGATTTCTGACTCTACACCCGATTCTCTTCACTCGGCAGGGGTTTGGTGACGGAGCTCCTCCCCCGAGTGACATAGCTCCTCCCCCTGTCTCTAAGGAGCGTCCAGCCCCCCAACACAGGAAGCTCATTTCAGCCTCTTGAATCTGGATCTGGTCCTGTGGGTCCTGACCCAGACTCGGGACCAGAGGTGAGGGGGGGACATGGACTGACGGTGAATCCAGAGCTTCGCCTTTCGGCTCCTTCTTCACCACGACGGACCCAGATGCTGCTCCACCCTCCTGTCAGTCTCCTCCGCCCGAGAACAAGACCCTGAGATACTGGGACTCCTCCACCTGGACCAGAGTCTCTCCACCGACATGGAGAGGACAGACCACCTTCTTCTGGTCCAGGACCAGGGCCTCAGATCTGGAGGATCTGATCCTCATTCCTGTCGCTTCACACTCGGCTGCAAACCGCCCCAGTGCATGATGGTCCAGGTTCCGTTGAGCCAACAGAACAACATCATCTGCAAAAAGCAGAGATGAAATCTTGTGGTCCCCAAACCCGAGCCCCTCTGGCCCGTGGTCCCTGAACCGGACCTCCTCCGGCTCCTGGCTTCACCTAGAAATTCTGTCCATAAAGATTCTGAACAGAACCGGTGACAAAGGGCAGCCCTGCCGGAGTCCAGCATGAACCAGGAACAGGTCTGAGTTACCGATGGCAATGCGGACCAGACTCCTACTCCGGTCATACAGAGACCAGATGGACCTGAACAAGGGGCCCCGGACTCCGTATTCCTAAAGCACCAGAAGACGCCACAAGGGACGCTTGTGCCGGGCGATATGGCCTCAAATCAATATCACGATATATTGAACAGTTCACCTCGATAAATGGACCATAACTACTTGGGGGGGGGGGGGGGGGGGGGCAATCAATCACAGCTTTATTGTACTGGAATAAACTTCTGACAGTTTACTGTGGGCTCAGGTGGTGCAAACATTATTATTATCATATTTCTCATTATATGGGGTCAATTTTCTTGAAATTCTATTAGATTTATCAAGATTAGGGTACAAAACATCTATGTGTCCTGACTTTCACAGCAGCAGACGTCCAGATCCGACAGAACGCTGCTGGTGATGTAAATGTCTTCTCTGTGGGCTTTAGGGAAAATCCCATGACTGAAGATTATGGGAAATTATAAATGTTACGAGGTTCCAGATGTTTCCAGGGTGACGTGGTGTTATGAGCAGCTGCGAATGGAACACAACTGGACGCCTACCTGTACCCGAGCTACAGATGAGCCCAACTTGTTTGTTTACATCTCCTCCTCAGTTTCCTGTCCACACAGCATCGCTTCAGGAAATGTCTACATCCACGCCACATAAAAAGGACTCCAAACGATGTAGTTCCCCTGCCACGCCTTCAGATGGCGCTGTCACTCTGACACAGAAGCTCCAAAATGGAGAAGAAGACACGGAGCAGGACTCGGAGCTGCACATGCAGCGTGATGTAAACAAACACAACACCAGAACATACGGCCTGATCAATAAAACAGCATGAGGAGCTTCTGCAGGAAAAATCAGCCAATCAGCTGATGAGGAGTTTCACTGTCCGGGACGGCCGACCAGCATTAATCTGCAGCCCTGCAGGCTGTTAGCCTGTAGCCTTTAGCAGCTAAACTAGCATGTGGCCATGCTGTGTGTCCAGAGATCACGTCTGCTGGTTGTGATGCTCAGTCTGCTCTGCTTCAGCTTCCTCTGCTGGCTGCTGGGATTTTAAACAGGCGTTGGTGGAGTCGCGCAGTGCAGCGTCTTAAAGGGACGTGAACACAGCCCACCTACACAGCTAAAGCGGACTTTTTTTTTTCATTTTTTTATAATACGGAATTTACCGAAGTGGACAAAATGACGTCGGTTATCGCGGTAAAATTTCGGTATCGATAAATTTTCGGTATATCGCCCTGGCCTAAGGGACGCGGTCCAACGCCTGCTTCAAATCCACAAAACACATGTGGACTGGTTGGGCAAACTCCCACGAACCCCCGAACCCCTATGGAGGGTCTAGAGCTGGTCCAGGGTTCTGTAACCAGGACGAAAACGTCATTGTTCCTCCTGGATCCGAGGTTCCACTATCGGTGGAATCCTCCTCTCCAGGACCTGGAATAGACTTTCCCAGGGAGGCTGAGGAGTGTGACCCCTTATAGTTGGACCAAATCCTCAGCTCCCCCTTTTTTAAAAAGAGGGACCACCACCCTGGTCTGCCAGTCCAGAGGTTCTGTCCTCGACCGCCACGTGATGTTAGAGAGACGAGTCAACCAAGACTAGAGCTGGGCGGTATAAACGGTATAAACCGTATGTGATATAAATTTGGCCCACGGTAGGGATTTTGGTCATACCGCCCAACCGCAGTAGCACATTACGTCCTCTAGGATGGTTCGCTGCAGAAGAAGTACACAACAACAGCGATGGCTGCTTCACTCAGGCAGTAACTCCGTCCATCAACCTGTCAGCATCCAGCTCCTCCTGAACCGCCTTCATTACCTGTGAAACACCTGGAACCCTCTGATCCAGAGAACAACCTGAGCCCTGCAGCTCCTGCTGCCTTCAGGGACGCTTCGTAAAACTAGCTGCTGATAGCGGTGCCTCAGTCAGCTGTTAGCCACCGACGAACGGGGATCAGTCAAAAAAAATTGGCACGACGCCAAATCTAGTCACCGACCCCTGATCTGTCATCTGGACCTGGTTTGGATTCAAAGTAACTTGACTTCTGTTATTTAATAGTTTAAAAATTACTTCCTGTTTCCATGCTTTCACCATGGGCTGTGGTAGCCATTACAAGACTGCTAGGCTGAAATTTATGTATCAAATTATACCGTGATATATACCGTCTACCGTGTAAGTTTCAAATCACACCGTGATACACATTTTAGGCCATATCGCCCACCCCTAGCCAAGACAGTCCTAACATCCAGAGACTGAAGGTCCTCAAGGCGAATCTGATCCAGCCCCGGTACATTGAGACCGAGGAGCTGACCAACCAGCTCGGAGACCTCAGCCCCGGTGATGGTGAGTCCACCTCTGAGTAGGGCCAGTCCCGAATATCCGAAAATTCGGTCGCTATGATGACACTTAGCGAATAATTTCACGATCCGAGGATTCGCACTCCCGACAGTCTGCTGTCTCCGCCCACCAGTGTCTCCCTCTCTGGGTGTCGTTGTGGGCGGAGCTACAGCCTGATGGATTCACACTGTCACTTTTCAAAGCAGCGTCCGGCGTGTTTGTTTGCTGCGGCGCTCCGGCGTATGCGTAGACCCGCGGCTCGCCATAACTGTATCTATCCTCCCTCCCCAGCTCAGGCTCCTCCCCCCCAACGAGGGGACGTTCCAGGTGCCTAGAGCCGGTCTCTGTGTCCGGGGATACCCAGGCCGAGTTCCAGGGTGGGGTCCTGGCTGCACCATACCAGAGACACACCCCCACACACACACCCCCACACACACACACACACACACACACACACACCCCCACACACACACACCCCCACACACACACACACACACACACACACTGAAGGAGAACCGGTCCCACCTTGACCGGGAGGAGTTGGAGGGAGGACCTGGACTTTGGGTTTCCTCCCTCGTTTTCCAGGAACCTTGACAGGCGCCTGTGCTGGGTGATGAGCGGCGGCGGCATGCCCCGGCGGCCTGCCGCCATGTTTGAGCTCCGTCTGAGTCCCGCTCCTCCTGCCCTCCTTCCTCTTGGTCCGTCGCTCCTTCCGGTCCCTGCCCTCCTTGGGCTCCTTGCTCCTCCTCAGCGTGAGCACCGTCGTCGCCGCCGCCTGCTGCTTCTCCTCCCGCCGTTTCTTTGGTTTGCTGCTGTCTTTCTCCTCCGCCGCCGCTCCGCCCCTCTCCCATTCCCTCTTGTCCTTTTTCTTTCGTTTCTTCTTCACCCGGCCGCCGCCGCCGCCCTCGTCCTCCTCGCCGACGGACGCCGGGGGCCGGCCGGCTCCCCCGGCGTGCCTGGCGGCATGGGTGCCGACCGCCACGCAGTGATTGGACGCTGCCGTGCTGCCCACGGGGGTGAGGAGGCGGAGCTGGTCCTTGGTGCTCACCACCAGGTGGCCCCGCGGGATCGTGGGAAGGGCGGCTTGTGCGTTGCTGCTTTGGTCCGAGGAGGAAGAGGAAGAGGAAGAGGAGGAGGAGGAGGAGGAGGCTGCAGCGGAGGCCGGAGGTGGAGTGTGCTTCAGGAGGCCAGTGAACATCTGAGGAACAGAGAGAGACCTCAGATCAGCAGAGGTCAACAGCACAGAGGTCAACCAGGTCAGCCAGCCAGTAGGGCTGGGCGGTATGACCTAAGAGTCATACCACGGTATAGATTAAATCCCTTCACAGTAATGGTGTATTCCGCGGTATAAACGTTGTAAAAACCTATAATGAAGTATTTCTGAATGGGTTCTGTAGTTTAATTCACCTGCATTTGCACTTCATGCCACTAGGTGTGCTGTTGGCTTGTTCAACCTTATTTTCACACAGACACCACAGAAGAAGAAGAAGGAGGCCCCTGAAGCCAGGCTCTCTGCAGGTTGTTAGAAAGAGTGTTCAGCCGGCAGGACGTGACGCGAAGGAGCTGGAACATGTTCGATGAGGCGATGCTCCGTTTTTCAGTAAAAGAGAAGAACTGAACGATATTTTCCGCACATTTCATTTATGCAGCAGCAGTTAAACGGTATCAGGTGAGACGACGGCAGAGCGCACATCTCTACCGTCACCTATCATTTCTATCGTTTCTACCGTCGTACCGAGCATACCGCGCAGACCTACAAACAGTTCAACCTCAACCCTATCCTAACTTTGAGTGAAAACATTTCTGCGAGTTTCATGAAAATTTCACGTTTACATGACGACATTTTGAAAACAATGTGTGTTCACACAGAAACTGCACCGAACACGAAGTGATGCAGTTTTCATGTTGAGCCATTAAGAGGCTGCCGCTGGTTGTTGATCCAATCACACACACACACACACACACACACACACACACACACACACACACACACACACACACACACACACACACACACACACACACACACACACACACACACACCACACACACACACACACACACACACACACACACACACACAAATAATAAATATAAAGCAGTCTGTGTCCGAGCAGAGCTGGTCTGAGCATGAACCAAAGAAACTCCCTGAAAACCACAGCTGGCCGTCTCCATGAGGACCAGGTCTGGGGTCTTATGGACAGGAGGGCTGGAGACTCGCTCTGATCCGGAACAGACTCAAACCAGACCTCCTGGTCTCCTCAGCTGCTCAGGAAGTTCCCCTGCTGAGGAGGTGCTCAAGTGAGGAGGCCTCTTCCTGAGGACCTCAGAGGTCCAGATCACAGAGTAGACCTCTTCCTGAGGACCTCAGAAGTTCAGATCACCAAGGCTGAATCCCATTTCCCCCCTCGGCCCCACCCCTCCGTTTTGTGCGTTCACGTGGAGGGGGAGGGGCGTTCCGATTGTCATCATGACGGAGGGGGGGGGGGCTGGTCACCCCTCCAAACGGAGATTCTCCCGAGGCTCACTCCAAACGGAGGGGTATGATGCAGTGGCGGCCGGTGGCGAGGGGCGTTTGTTTTGTCCGCCTACACCGTCAAGGCGGGCGGGGTTAGTTCACTTCCGCATTGGCGGAAGCGCTCGTTTCCACACCCGCGCATTCCAGACACAATGGATAGACGATTTTTTTTAAATAAACTGGTTTCTTCAACACTGCCCACCGCCTGGAATGCGTGGGTGGGAAAGGAGCGCTCCCACCAATGCGGAAGTGAACTGACCCCGCCCGCCACTCACGGTGTAGGTGGACAAAACAAGCGCCCCTCGCCACCGGATGACAGATTTCCCAAAAAGCCTTCCAAGATTGGCAAGATGGCGGCGTCCGCAACGAAAGAAGTTCATCAATGTCAGTATTTTCTCAATAAAGTTTTAAAATGTAAGAAAAACATTCTTCTTCGGCAAACAATTGTCGCATCTGCTACGTCATCGGCAGCGGCAACTCCTGATGACGTACGCGATTGTCGAAGGGGTGTTCCAATTCGGAGGGGTTTACTTTCGGCCCTCCGCCTTAGCACTGCGTTTCAAAGGGGGAGGGCTAGAAAGAGAAATGGGATTGGGCCCGAGTAGACCTCTTTCTGAGGACCTCAGATGTCCAGATCACTCTTCCTGAGGACCTCAGAGGTCCGGATACTGTCTCTCTCATTGGCCTTCAGATCCTCCTGAAGGCCACGGCACCACCAGGATCCAAGGATCTGTTTCCTGGATCCCAGTCTTCGGCTCAGGCTCCAGAGGAGCGTCTTGAATCCTCCTGTCGGGGACTAACAAGGCTCCGCCGATGGATCCCAGCAGGGAACCAGTCTGCAGGTCAGAGTCAGCAGGGCAGCGGCAGTTCAAGGAAATGAAAACTGAAACCGGCCCCCCTGGACCAGGACCGGGACCGGCCCCTCCAGGCCCCCCAGGACCCTCCAGGAGGTTTAGAAACTACCCAGCAACAACCAGACAATCAGGGAGAACATCGATACTCTGCTCCGATCCATGATCCCTGACCTCCCATCTGAAGGTCACATCCAGAGGCCAGACCATAACCTGCGTGTGTGTGTGTGTGTGTGTAAGAGTGTGTTGCAGGCTGTCTGCGAAATCATGACAGTTCCTATGACAGTGAAGCAGGGGGCACAATAAGGCACGGGAAACTGGCTGTGGCGCACGCGCACGCACGCGCACGCACACGCACACACAACAGGTCAATCCGATGTGGAGTGACCGCCAGAGTGACGTCTGCACATGTTTGCGTCTTCCATGCAAACCTCCCGCCCGTGTGTTAATTCTGTCCCCATGGTGTGTGTGTGTGTGTGTGTGTGTGTTTAAATGCGGTACAGACAAACCAACCTGTAGCCGTGATGCTAATGCCGATGTGCGTCTCACACAGGTATGAGGGCTACACACACACACACACACACACACACACACACACACACACACACACACACACACACACACACACACACACACACACACACACACACACACACACACACACACACACACACACACACACACACACACCACACACACACACACACACACACACACACGGGGGCCTCGTTGGTTCGGGGGGGGTATCAGGGCCGTTGCCATGGAAACTAGCTCTCCGTGCCAAAGCTGCTGGGACTGGGGAGGTGGACGTAAACACGCGGTCGCCATGGTAACCCTTCGGCTGCCGGCTGCGGTGCCTGACACGTCACCGTTCATCAGTCTGCAGCGAGTGTTCCAGATCGGCCATCGATGGCGGCTGAGCGTTTCGAGTGTTCCTCGCCTGAACCTGGAGCCCGACCGAGACGGCTTTTTGAGGCCGATGTCGATTCCCATGTTTGACAGTAAAAAATACAGATGTCCGATGTATCAACCGATTCATTTACAAATTATTTGATGAATAAAATTTGAATATATAATGGTCACAAACAGTCCGACACTAAGGCCCAGTCCCATTTCTCTTTCTGGCCCTACCCCTATGAAACGGAGTGCTAAGGGGTAGGGCAGAAAGTAAACCCCTCCGAATTGGAACACCCCTCCGACAATCGCGTACGTCATCAGTAGTCGCCGCTGCCGATGACGCAGCAGATGCGACAATTGTTTGCCGAAGAAGAATGTTTTTCTTACATTTTAAAACTTTATTAATTGACAAAATACTGACATTTATGAACTTCTTGCGTTGCGGAGGCCGCCATCTTGCCGATCTTGGAAGGCTTTCTGAGAAATCTGTCATCCAGTGGCGGCGGTGGCGAGGGGCGCTTGTTTTGGTCGCCTGGACCGTCACTGGCGGGCGAGGTCAGTTCACTTCCGCATTGGCGGTGGCGCTCGTTTCCCACCCGCACATTCCAGGCAGGCAGTGTTGAAGAAACCAGTTTATTGAAAATAATCGTCTATCTGTTATGTTTGGAATGCGCCTGGAATATGTGGGTGTGGAAACGAGCGCCCCCGCCAATGAGGAAGTGAATTAACCCCGCCCGCCAGTCATGGTTTACGCTGACAGAACAGGCGCCCCTCGCCATCGGCCGATACCCCTCCGTTTGGAGTGTGCCTCTCGAGAATCTCCTCTTGGAGGGGTGACTGGCCCTCCTTCTTGGCCCTACCCCTCCATCATAATGACAATTGGGACACTCATACCCTCCACGTGAACGCGCAAAACGAGGGGAAGGGCCGAGGGGTGAAATGGGATTCAGCCTAATATTACTGCATAACAACACACAGTGCGATGCCGTTACAGCCTGTGTCACGTTGTAGTAGTTTCTGCCAAAGTAAAACTGAGAGTGACATCATCATGACATTATGACATCATTGCTTCATGACATCATGACGGTTGCTGAACATAGACAGTAATGGTAATCATCATTATGATTATTATTATTATTATTCCCGTCCGCTGGGATCCGCGCAGATTGATCCGCGGACGTCTTTGCTGCACCCAGATTTTGTGACCGCACTGCACGTGTGCGCTGCTCGCGCCGGTATACGCAGGCGTCAGAGCGCCGCAGCAAACAAAACACGACGGACGCTACTTTGAAAAGTGACTGTGTGAAGACATCAGGCTGCAGCTCCGCCTACTCTGTCGGGACGGCTGAGAAGGTCTGCCGACAGAAGTGAAAGTAGCTAAAAGCTCGGACGCTGCCTCGCGATTCAGAAACAGAAAAAAATAAACTCTGATACTAAATGACAATAGATTGACAATATTTGTGCCTCAGTTTCTTTAAATAAGATTTAATAAAAGAGCCGATTGTGCTGGAAAAGCTCCCTGAGGATGCGTGGATCAGTGCGTATGCTCCAAAGCAAACATATGAAGCATGGACTAGCCCGAGCTCCTCCTACTGAGAAAACAGCAGTGAGGACTGAGGATATGGATGGAGTCAGAGCTCCCTCTGGTGGACAAACAGAGCAAGGACATTATTCTACACGACTCAGACACTTCCGCATCCATACTGTTTTACAAGAAATAAAGAATATATCGGTGTTCCAACGGCAAAAACCCAGCCGATGATGATTATTTTGAAAAGGGCTGATATTGGCCGATATAACCGGCCGGCCGATGAATCGTTTGAGCCCTACCTGAAACACCTGAACCAGCTCCACACAGACGAGTCAGGATCCTTTCAAATGGATGGAAACCCAAAACCCCAACCCCGATTCAACACAGGTTTATTTAAAAAGCACCACAAACGGGCTTGTCACTCCCGGGCACTGTTGGAGGAAAACCAGCGGCTCCATCCATGGAAACAATCTGATCAGGCCATCCAATCGACGGCTGACCACGCCTCCTGAAGCCAATCCAACCAATCACATCACTTCCACAAATTTCCACTCAACTTTATCTATAAAGCACTTCAAAACCACCACGGTGGCAACCAAGAGCTGAACTCAATAGGCAATAGAATGTGAAACCACATAAAAACAACCGTTTCCAGTGAAAACGGAACACTTATCTAGTGTGTTGGGGTCTGTTTACACAACTACGCTGCTTGGAGAGACTTTATGAATAAAGCTCCCATAGAACAGAAGCCTTTTGGAAAACACACCGACTCTGCCATCCTATAAATGAGTGAAAGCCAGAGAGAACCAGGGTTTTTGAAAACGCTCTGACCCCATCGTGGTGTAGACGAGTGAAAACATTTCTGGAAACGCTCAGCGGACGGACATGTTCGTCACGTCTCTATTTAAACGCACTTCACTGAAACCAAAATGCAAAAATGATGCTTTCACTTCAAACGCCGTGGCGCAGCAGGGAGTCTCACTGCAGCTTCAACTTTCATGGATCGCACAGAAAGGTCGAGTTAGAGAAGAACGGACCGAGCAGTAAACGCCGGTGTCATCGGCGTAAAGGGAGTATCATTCACACTGCCGTGATGGAGGAGACGGGTGGAATGGGGAGGCCAGCCGATGGATGTGGTTGTCCTCCCTGGGTGGAGGCGGAGCGTCCTGTCAGGTGAAGATGCTAACGTGGCCAGGTTGGCGAGCAGCGGTCCAGTGCTGAGAGTGGCCCCGCCCCGCCTCCACCCGGGGAGGACGACCACATCTATCGGATGGCTCCGCCCGTCTCCTCCAGATGGCACAGCTGAAGGAACACGGTTTGAAACCAGCAGCGCCTGGTGAGGCACACCGGCACTCCAGGGTCGGAATCCAGAGAACACACACCACGGACACAGATCCCGTGCTCAGAAATGAGCCCACAAACACACACAGCCAGGTAACCTACAAGCTAAAATTAGCCGCAAAGCTAACCGAGGCTCAGTATTGACTGGAGCTGCTGCTGCCATCCATCTCCCCACACACACAGACACACACAGACACAGACACACACAGACACAGACACACACAGACACAGACACACACACACACACACACACAGACACACACACACAGACACACACACACACAGACACACACACACACACAGACACACACACACACACACACACACACACACACACACACACACACACACACACACACACACACACACACACACACACACACACACACACACAGTCTCTCTGTCGCCAGTATAGACCATTCACTGCAGTCTCATCAATGCAGCTGGTTCCTGTCATGGCAGCAGAGTTTGAGGATGTGGTTCAACACCGCCGTCCTTCATGGAGGATCACACACAACCAGGTGTGTGTGAGGGCTCCCAGGTGTGTGTGAGGGCTCCCAGGTGTGTGTGAGGGCTCCCAGGTGTGTGTGATGGCTCCCAGGTCAGTTCGGCCATCAGATGGTGATAACATGAAAACTCCAGGTTTGAACCGCTTTTATCTGATTTGCAGGTGAAACCTGGAACTATGGGGAACGATTCAACGGCTGAAAACAGAACCGGGACCTGCAGGAGGGAGAACCGGTTCATCGCCCGAGGCAGTCAGGTCTCAGGACACACGACGGTGCTCAGAGAGACTGGGACAACTTTTTGAAAACGCTGTGTGAACAGGCGATAACGGAAACGTCTCACCCTCATTTTACAGCATCGCCGCCGTCTCGCCCTCTTCTACAATTCAACAATTTTATCTAGCAGACCCTTTGTCAAAGCGACGTACAACACTGGGGGAAATTCAGGGTTCAGTTTTCTGCCCAAGGACACTTTAACATGCAGACAGGGGGAGACAGAAATTGAACTCACAACCTCCCAATTGTGGGACGAACGCTCGCCCCATTAAGCCACAGCCGCCCTCTTCTCTCCCTCGTCTTGCCCTTATCTCGGCCTCGTCCTGCCATTGTCTCATCCCCCGTCCCGCCCTCCGTCCCCACCCTCGTCTCGCCCCTGTCCCCGCCCTCGTCTCGCCCCCCGTCCCCGCCCTCGTCTCGCACCCCCGTCCCCGCCCTCGTTCCGTCCCCGCCCTCGTCTCGCCCCCCTCTCGGCCCTTCATCTCAGCCTCCGTCTCAGCGGCGCCGAGGCCGGCCCACATTCTGCTGTGTCACCTCGCTGCTCTTCTGCTCAGCTTGACTCACATACTGGAGAACATCAGGAGGCCGTCCAGACGGAACCAAGAAGACTGAGACCCAGAGACAAGCCGGCAGAGCTGAGTGACCAGAGTGAGCAGAGGAGTGACCAGAGCTGCGAGTTACCAGAGGAGTGACCAGAGGAGTGAGCAGAGGAGTGACCAGTAGCAGCAACTCATCTGAACAAACGTTTCTCCTGACTGCAAAGCAGAATGTTCTGCTTTAAATCATTAAAATAAGAATCTAGTGACCTCATTCAGCAGAGTCACCAGCAGCGTCAGATCACACACAAACACACACACACACGCGACTAGGGCATTAACAGACACTTCGACTAGTCGACTTCCGTAGCACAAGTCGACGTAAATTTGGACGAGTCGAAAAGTCATAGGTTATTCTTTCTCTCACCTGATCACCCGACAGTGCGCAAGTCTCCATCCAGCGCGTGTGGATGTGCTCATCTTCCTCCATGAAAACATGAAGCGCAAGCCCAAGAATGTGAGGGAAGGTGACCCAGAGTAGGACTACTAAACTGATTGTGATCTAAGAATATTACAACAATAAGGATTATTTTTTACTAGGAGTGTAACGGTATTTGTATTCGTCCCGCACCGTCACGGTACGGGGGTCACGGGTCGGCACACACAATCACACGACGAATACACGAGTGAGCAAAAGAGTCTTGATTCCAACCTTAGGTGGCGGTAAAGAGCCTAAAAGATGCCGGCAACCATCATTACCACAGAAGAAGAAGAACAAGCAGGTCCAAACATGAAAAAACAAAGAAGAAAGTACGAGCGGAATGAGGGATGCAGCGTGTGGCAGAGCGGACTAAACGGGGGAGTATTTGTTCCGCATGCGTTCCCTCATACGGAGTGACGTGTGACGTGCCAGTAAACGGGAAGCAGCACAGTCAAAAAACCAGCAGAAGTGGTTGAAAAACACTTTTTTAATTAAAAAACCCCGACAGATAAAACACTGGAGAGGCGAGATGGAACCAAATCGCGCAACAGCAAATTGTATAAAGAGCTCCATAGCAGAATACAAGTGATCGCCGGCTGGTGTTATGGATTAACTGGTTCCTGTGTTAACGAATGACGGCGGAGGTCTGTGTAGACACATGCTGATTATAGCAGTTGTTAAAGTCAGACTCACAAAAGACTTTAAACGTATACACCAGGTGCCAACCTCCGCTCATAAAACATGAAGATAATACGAGGTGCAAAAAGGCTGTAATTCCAGAGAGATTCCGGCAGGGGGCGATGATGCTGGTTTCAAAAAGAGCCCCGGTCCCATTGGAACCCATTCAAAAATGTCGATTTTCAGAGTGCAAATAAACATATAAAGCGCCTGGTTTCAGGACATGTTCTGGTCTCTATCACTAGTTTCTAGAACCTGCTGCTTCACCAGACTCTGGTTTTCACATAAATCATCTGTTGATTTTATATTACAAGTTAAAGTTTTGCATAAATGGCCCTATCACAGCGCCTCCTGTCCCCGTGATGTGGTCACGTGACGGGCTGGACCAATCACATTTACATCCGGTTTCAAATATTCAATATGGAGACGTCCTGCTGGACTCGCTGAATTCTTCAGAACGGCGGTTGGGAACTCTGTGGGTGACGTCACGAAAGGTCTGTCCATTTATATACAATCTATGGTATACACTCACTGTAACTGTCGATAGCCGACGTTCGCCAGAACGACTACATGTTTCAGTCATGTATTGGTCACAAGTTAAAGGTGCTGTAAGCAGGATTACCTTCGCAAGATGGCGATTTGACCCATCCAAGATGGCGATTTGAAACCCGGAGTCGTGCCCACCTCGGGGTGCCGAGCGGGGCCGGCAGTGTCGCTGCCGCCTGCGCCGGCGGGTTGATTCACCTATGACCTTTTCACGGCGGGCCTGGGGTCAAAGCCTTTTTTTAAGAACTGCAGTAGAAACAGACGGTGTCCTCCAGGGAGTGTTGATGATGTTATGTCCGATGAAGCAGGTAAATATGCGGGCCTGGACTTCCTCGTGTGCGTTCACAAGAAACAGAGCTTTAAAGCGGCGCCCCCTCGACCAATCAGGATAGAGCCTCAGGGGCTCTTCTGATTGGTCAAAGACACCTGGAGCGGTCGAGATTCCTTTTCAGCTCAGAACAGAGACAGATGGAAACGCTGCGCCCTCGCGGTCGAGCAATTATGCTACACTCCTAAAGGATTATCAATGGATACTCTAACATTTAATCCAAAGAAAACACAGAAAAATTAGCATTGACGAGCAAAATCCTGCCTACAGCACCTTTAACACAGGCACCAGTTAATTCGAAACATCGGCATGGAGCAGAGGTCACACTGAGACGTGGCGCTTGGCGGCGGCGCTCCGGCCAGGGGAGCAGCCGCTCCTTCAGCAGGTATCATGGAGATGTTGGGACATTATTTGAGCAGATATCAGCAGATAAAAACTCTGCTCGGCGCTGAGGACTGCTGCTGCAGAGAGGAAGACCTGGAAGTTCCTCGTGAGACTTTGTGCGCCTGTCACTGGACGCTGTATAATCCGCTTCACCAGGGTCCTGGTAAACCAGGATTCATCGTGGATGCTTTGTATGCTTGTACATCAATACACTCCGTTTAATACGATTGTTTACAATCGGATTGAAAAAACACCATGTAACCTGGGCCAATAATGTGTCGCGTGGGAAAGCTTGGGAAAGATGTTCTGGTACATTTGTGAGCTTTTGTTACTTTTTCCCCAATGTACCGAAAAACGTACCGAACCGTGACCCTTATACCGAGGTACGTACCGTACCGTGGCTTTTGTGTACTGTTACACTCCTTTTTTTTACCCTTTGTCTTTAGAGGCTGGTGAGTTCTATTTTCTTTATTTTTATTGCAAGCTGAAGTTAGTTTCTCATTGAGTGTATTTGCGGTTCTGAAGTATTTCATTTCCATTTATTTCACATTCAAAACTGTTTTCTAAGTAAATGGTCTGTGAACCATGCAAGCCAGACCAGTATTGAATTATAACTCCTACAGCCACTGGGTTTTGATTCCTTTGTTATTTATTTCATTGAGACGTTGCAGGCTGAAGTTGGTTTCTGATTGGTGCCTATTTGCAGTTCTGAAGTATAATTTCCATTTATTTCACGTTAAAACTGTTGTCTAACCAATGTTCTGTGAACCATGCAAGCAAGACCAGGATTGAATTATAATTCTGGCAGCCATTGGTTTTTGATTATTTTGGTATTTATTTCATTAAGACAACGCACTCTTTTTTTTTTTTTCAAAACATGATGAAGACACGCGGTGTGCGTCTTGACTGCCGCTGCTTTAAATGTAAGAGAAAACTCACGGTGTTAGCCTTTGTTTTGTTCGGGTTAAAATCTACATGGCTGCGTTGCAGTGAACTTTAATACAAGTTGCTCGTTGCTGGACAGCTGTGTGTCCGTGTGTCCGTGTTGCCCCCCCCCCCCGTCCATGTGATGACGTCATCACGACTCGTCGCCTCGACCTCGACTTTATTGACGGATAAGTTGACTTGAAAAAAACTGAAGTCGTTAATGCCCTACACGCAACCATAATCTGGTTTTAAGGTCCAGAACCCGTCCGGGAGGCTCTCAGGATGGAACCTCTTCAGGATTTCACCATAATTTAAATGAAATCCAGCGAGTATTTCAGTTTTCCTGCAGCAACAAAGAGCAACGAAGACATGAACGTAGAGCGAAATGACGACCTCTGAATCTGAACTGGAGGTTTTCTTTGGTAGAAACGTGGATGTCGGCCATGTTGGATGAAAATGACCTGATTCGTTTCAACTCTCAGTGTAAACCTGAATATTTTCAATAATGCAACGAGCTCCAGTTAGTTTCTACTATTTAAAGCATCGGTTCTGAGAGTCTCCTCAGATGAGAGAAGAAATCCAGAGCAGAGCGGGGAGGAGGGGGGTCTGCGGGGGGGCTCAGCTGGCTCTGGAACACAATCTCAGATGAAATCTGGCTGCTTTATCGACCAGAACACACCAATAAATGAACCACGGAACAGAGCGGGGAACCGGCTGCCTGAACCCAGTCAAGCCGTGGCCCGAGGGCCGCATGCGGGCCGTCAGACGGCCCCGATCGGCCCGGCAGGGATCAGCGAGAAGCTGCACGGCGGTAAGGTCAGTTGTTCACACGGCAACTTCTCTGATTCCGTCTCCATGGAAACGGGGGAATGTTCATGTTCTAGTGTAGTGCTCTCTGCAGTGTGTGTGTGTGTGTGTGTGTGTGTGTGTGCCCCACACTGAACGCAGACTGCTTCTGGGACGGAACCGACCTGCTGCTTGTCCTTCTTGATAATTTTCATCTTCTGTTCCTTCACTGCATCTGTGGACAGAGGAGAACGACTCCGTCAGTATGAGAGCAGACAGAACAGTTCAATGGCTCAGCACGGAGCGCAGGACGGGAGTCAGCTGGGGACATCCCACAGGAGAACCCATGGAGAACATGCAATCTCCACACAGAATGTTGCCCCATCAGATTTTAACATTTGGCCCAATTCACTGCAGGCTCTTCAAACAATGTTCTGGTTTTGCTCAAGCTGCAGTTTGCATGATCTCCCTGTGGAAGGAGGTTCACTGAATGGAATCAACAGTCAAGCCCCGTTTACACGTCTGTCAGCTGGAATCAGTGAAAACACACGACACCGATGCTTCTGCTTCAGGAAACTTATGTTTCCACGGCAACGCTTTGAAAACAGCGTCTTTTCCCACGGCAACGCTTTTAAAACAACGTATGTTTCCACGGCAACGCTTTGGACACCATGCAGTTCACATGGTGGTCCACCAGACGGTGCTGATGGTTGTCTTTATTATGAAACCACACACACACACCACACAGAGAAGAACACACACAACAACACACACAACAACACACACAACATAAACAACGGCGAACACGGAGAAAAATCCACACTGACAACGGAGAACGCAGACATCCGGATGGTCTGCAGCTCGTCCATCCAGGACGGACGACTCGTCACTCATCCAGCGGCGAAGGCAGAAGCTTCCAGTGACAAATACAACCGGTTGAAGGTGTTTATCGCCGCGACTCGAGCGGCTTCGTGACTCAACACGGCGTCACACACTTCAAACATCTGTGCTCAGAAAATCTAAACCGGTGATGTGGCGATTCGTCACCGGGCGACGTTACCGGCTCGGCAGGGAGTCCCGAGGAATTCAGACTCTTTTAAAAATAAGAAGAAGAGCGGAGAGTGTGAGAGCGGAGGAGGAAATCTCTCTGAACGCTCGGCGCCGGCGATCAGCCGACCTCTGAGTTTCTGAATCAAACCACCGGGCAGGAAGCCCGCGTGAAGGAGCCGTCAACGAAGTGTGGCATCGAACATACGGCCCAACGCCGGGGCAGGAGACCGACTTTCACAGCTCGCTACACACTCAGGGGAGGGGGGGGGGTAGCGAAGCCCTCATGCTACGTAGCATTAGCATAAAGGCCGTACAGGTACTGAGGACACGCCCCCTTCCCCTCAGGTGTTCCTGGTGCCCCCCCAGCAGAGCAAACCACTGGTCAACATGTCGTCACCATGAGCTCAGCCCCCCAGGTCCAGAGATATGAGGCCCGCCGCCATTTAGACCGGGTCACTTTCCCTGGTTTGGTGGGAAGTCGGCGAGACGCCGCCGTTCTAGAGAAGAGCAGGACCTCCAGAGGTCAAGCTGCTGTTTGACCTCTGGAACGGTCTGCTGAAGGGTCTGGCCTCGGCTGTGTAAATGGTCCGGTCCGGTCCAGTCCGGTCCGACCCCGTGTGTGTGTGTGTGTGTGTGTGTGTGTGTGTGTGTGTGTGTGTGTGTGTGTGTGTGGGGGGGGGGGGGGTTTCCTCCTCTAACGACGCTGAAGCCGCTCTGACTGATCAGACTGTTCGACTCCAGGATTCCTTTAAATTGTGACGAGTCACAACTGGTCTCTCCGGTCCTGAAGACGCCCCGCCCACCCCACCCACCCCACCCCCACCCCCCACCCCCCCAGACTCTCCAGGCACCCTCCAAACAGGTTCGACGGAGGGAGAGCCGCCGGTTGGAGAACGCTGCCTCAAAGGCAAACAGCAGCGCGGTGAGGTCAGACCTGAAGATCCTGAAAGGTCCTGAACGGCGGCAGGATGCTGGTCCGACTCCCGCCTCCCTTCCAGACTGAGGTCCAGGAGGCTGGAGGAGAACGCTTCTGCCTCAGAACGCTGGACTCGGCTCGACTCTGCACGTCTGTCCATCAAACCCAGCAGTGTGGACGGGAGTTCAGGCAGGAAGCAGGGGCTGAACCCCGGGCTCCACCCTCACGTGGTCTAAAGACTGACGGACAAACTGACGGACACAACGGGAAGCCTGGGACGCACTGGGGAGGCGCTTCAATGAAAACTGGGTCTGATCCCCAGGTCTGCATGTTCTACCTGTGCATGCATTTTCTGTGGGTGCTCTGGTTTGAGGGTGTGTGTGTGTGTGTGTGTGTGTGTGTGTGTGTGTGTGTGTGTGTGTGTGTGTGTGTCGGGGGTGTAACCTGCCTTCGCCCAGAGTCAGCTGGCTCTGTTTAACTTGAATGAAAGACAAATGAAGGTCAGATAAAAACAAACGCCAGCAGACACGAGGTGAGGCTGAGCACGGCGGCTGATTGGCTCAAACGGCTTCCAGTAAACGAGGCGATTCTACTCTGTTCTATTCCGCAGGACTCGAACCGTGGACTCAGCGTCTCTGAGTTTGAACCGGCGCTGGAAGAGGAAGAGGAGGAGGAGGAGGAGGAGGAACTCCTCCAGCGCTCGGCACATGCTGCGAGTTACACCTCCACCCTCCGGGCGGAACAAATTCCTCACATACATTTCTTTCTCGGGGAAAAAGAAAAAGACGTGAGAAGAAAGAGGAGAGTCTGCAGACGGCTGGTCGTCCTGGAAGAGGGACAGAAGCGAGAGATGACGTCTTCACTGTCCACTCATCGTCCTAGTCCAGGGTTCTGAAAACTTCATGACCACAAGTCCAGCTGTTCTGGAGCCAGAAAGAACATTTAACCTTTAAAACGAGGCGAACACAGCTCAGGAAGCTTCACAGAGCTTTGATGCACAAACAACTAGATCTCATGGTGCATTGACGAGGTTAAAGTTCAGAATAATGAACATTGTTTCTACATTTAACCTATTTTTGCCACATGTGGCTCCAGAGCCGCAGGTTGAGCACCCCATCCGTAGTGGGTGGCGATGGTCCTGGATTCAAAAATCAAAGTTTCCTGTGTTCTGGTACCTGAACGCATCCCTGAGACTGAGGGACTGGAAGAGGAAGGATCTCCAAGACACTCAGCACAGCCTGCGTTTGGCTGCGGAACACACGGGCGATGAAACGGCGGCGGCAGCGCTCGCCACCTGCCTCGCCGCTCCGCTCAGGATAACTGCAGCATCTGCAGAGACGTTTACACTTAATCCCGACAACAAACACCGAACACCGCGGCCCAATATGGCGCTTTAATTAGCAGCAAGGAGACAGACGGCGGCGATCGAGCCAATCCATTCGCCGCGCTGCACCTGCGGCGAGGACGAAGCGCCGGAGCGAAGAGACGCTTCAGGAGGAATCTGGTGCCTCGGTTCGTGCTCAAAGTTCAGAACTGCAGCGAAACGGAACCAGGAGACGGTTCGTCTCCACTTCCATCCACAGCGCTCTTCAAACCAGCTCCTTCAAAGTCTGTTTTTGTTTCTGACTCCCTAAAACCTGTCATGCAGTCACAGAGCTGAGAGGTCAGAGGTCACGCCTGCTCTCCCGCTCAGACGGACGTCTGCAGGCCGGCCTCGGCGCCGACATCCTCCACCCTGATCCGACGGCGAGGGAGGAGGAAACATGCTTCACCTCCCTGAGAGGAGTTCAGGCTGAAACAAACCCCCTGCAGACCCCCGTCTGAAGCCCCTCCAAACCCCCTCTGACCGCCCTCCAGAGCCCCCTACGACCCCCCCCCCCCCCTCCAAACCCCCTCTGACTGCCCTCCAGAGCCCCCTACGACCCCCCCCCTCCAAACCCCCTCTGACTGCCCTCCAGAGCCCCCTACGACCCCCCCCCCTCCAAACCCCCTCTGACTGCCCTCCAGAGCCCCCTATGACCCCCCCTCCACAGAACTCTGCATCCACCTGACACTCCTCCAGCAGCACCTGTTCAGCACAACACAAGTCTGCAGGACCAGGAGGGCTGTGATTGGTCCTCTACTAAGTCATGGACCAGGAGGGCTGTGATTGGTCCTCTACTAAGTCATGGACCAGGAGGGCTGTGATTGGTCCTCTACTACGTCATGGACCAGGAGGGCTGGGATTGGTCCCGTTCTTCATCTCTGCACATGGTCCAGAACCAGATGAAGGTCTTGTAAATCTGCACTTCACTGGATAAGCTGTTGAATTCCAGAGTGAACGAAACACGGCGCCCAGGGGGCGGAGCTACAAACATCTGGCTTCAATAGAGAACAAAAGGTTTCAGACATCTCCAGGAAGCTAGCCGGCAACTCGCCGCTACGGTCCGCTAGCTCCACCCAAAGCTAAACGTCAGTCTGTCCGTCGTTGTGCCAAATTGTTTTGACCAGAAAATAAAGACGACCGTTTCACGTGATTTCGGTGACGGTTAGTTGATTTCAATGTGGTGAACTACTTCACTGCTCCTTCAACCGCGACGCAGAACGTCCACAGTGAAGAGAAGAGCCGCTGCCGGAGTGCCGTAGAGCCGTCAATGCAGCCACCCCAACCAGGTGGGGTAAAGACAACAGAACGTGGTTCCGGACTTCATGCAGCGACAGACCCGGCTGAGAGTTTAGGGGAGCGATATGGGGAACGGGGAACTTCGAGGTCTCGGTCAACTTTCAGTCCACTTCCTCTGAAACACAGAAACACTTCCACTCTCAGCTGATCCTCATTTATTTTTCACACCGAAAACAATCACAATAAAGGACGAGTCGAACTTCTAAAACTCAGAGAGATTGAAAAGAATCCCAACTATTTTCAGCAATCAGATGTTTTAAACACTCTTTAAAATGAGAGTCTTTGATGCACTCGTTATTAAACGTAGGGTCGGCGGGGGTTTCAGTCTGGATCAGCAGGAAACTGGATCCAAACAAAGTTCAGGACTGAAAACTTCACAGGATGGGATTAACATGATACCTTCTGAATCCAACTGCACCGTCAATCTGCACAGAAAAGAAGCAAATAACCAGAAACGTGGAAGTTTGTGACTCTTTAATGTGATTAATTCCATAACTGCAGCCGGTAGTGTAACAAAACACCAGGAAATAAAGGTGAAGCTGCTGTGCCGTTCGCTTCACGGATGAAATCACCGCTACATTCATTCATCCGGGATAAAACCGCAGCTCTGTCCGTCGTGGGAAAATCGTACTGCGTTACAGGAAAGAGACGGCGTTACCGGCCGTCCTCCGTTCAGAATAACGACGTTATCGGCTGGAAAACGGCGCTCAGCACAACGGCTCTCCACAGCGCCGCCGCCGAGGAGAACGCCGGCTGGAGACTCACTGCGACGCCGCCATGCGGCCTCAACGTAATTACCGATGAAATAAAAGTGCAAGTGAAGGAAAACGGCAGCGTAAAGCGGAGGAGGGGAAGGAAGACGGCGATGAAAGCCGGAGCGGCGGCACGTGGGGGATTCCTGGCTCTCCGGCGAGTCGTTTCAACCCGTCAGCCGAGAATCCTGACAGCAGAGCAGATGAAACCGCTCGGCGACTCGCTCTGGATTCGCAGCTTTACGTGACGGCGAACGCAAAAAACACGGCGGCGTTCATGAAGAGGCCACGTTGCAAATGCAGGCCGACGTCTGCAGACAAAGTCGAAGACAGGAAACTTCAGAGGACACCAGAGGAGGCTGAAGTGTCTCCGCGGAACGTTCCACAGCGGTCCTGATGATCAGTGTTCCTGAAACGACCTGAACCATCCTCTGCTTTCACTAACGGCAGCGTCGCTGCTGACGAGCTGCATCAACCTGGCAACTGTTTCAACCAAACTCCTCCTTGAAAAAAAATATTACAAAGCGTCTGGTTACCATGGCAACGGCCGGGGGTCACGTGATCAGCGCTGAGGGGAAAAGTAGGGAGCTGCGAGTCCGAATCCCAACGGATTCAGGCTCTAGAAAGTCCACTATGTAGTCCAGCTCTATAGGGACTGAGGGGTCAGGGGTCAGTGTGGACATTCAAACACAGTCTGAGAGTCCTTTACTTCCATTGATCACACCTGGACCTCCGTCCAGCCTGGACCTCCGTCCAGCCTGGAACCCCCCCCCCCCCCCCCGTCCAGCCTGGACCCTCCCTCCGTCCCGTCGCCTGGACGGTGAGATGAAAGGCTGTGCCGACGGCACTGAGCTCTTCTCCGTCACATTTTCTCTTTTTTAGTCAAAAGACGGTGAAACGGGACATTTTGGACAGGTTGTCCCTGTGAGGACCACTGATGGACAGACAGTCTGAATCGCTGTCATGAAGGCAGGCGGACGATGTTTACTGATGGTGGACTGCTGGAAGTCCACAGAAGACTGGCTGAACGGAACTACACTGTGTCCACTGTCTCCACTGTCTGTCCACTGTGTCCACTATGTCTCCACTGTGTCCACTGGGTGAAGCACAAAGCGACCTTCTTCCAAAAAAAAATCAAGGTGAGTTTTAAACAAGAAAGAAAACGGCGGCTCCTATGAACTCTGGGTAATTTATCAGTTAACAGATTTCACTTGATTGAAAGGACTAATATTTTCCTGTCGATGGCCACAGAGCGCAGAAACAAAACATTTTTTTAAAAAGGATCAAACACAAAGAAGCTGCTGGGAAACGGAAGCAGTATTCTAATAAAACACACGAGACAGAACTCGGGGCTGGAACCAGAACCAGCTGGTCCCCCTGACGGGACGGTCACCCGAAGACCGAATCATGGAGGCTTCCTGCCTGTCGGAGGAACACGGCCTCCGATCAGGATCAGGACACAGCCAGCCTGACGCTGGTCTCAGGACCTGGACCTGGACCTGGACCTGGACCTGGACCTGAGGCAGTCGGTCCTCCTCCCATCAGAACACAGGCTCGGGGGCTGACCCGGTTCCTCGGCCGTTCTGGTTCTCAGAAGGTGTTGAGGTGGATCCAGAAGATCACTGAGCCCTGATCGCCGGTCCCTCACTCTAAACAGATCACCAGGACCACCAGGACCGCCTGGATCACACCCAGACCTGGGTCCGGTGTTGGAGCGAGTCCTCGCACCATGAAGGCTCCCTGGTAGAACCCTTCTGGACCATCAGTTCAGTCTGATTTCCACTTTGGTTTCTCAGGATCATAAAAACAATCGAAGAAAACAGATCAACGTGCCGACCGATCCGATCTGCTGCGCGCGATCGATGCGGCGCTGGAGGTGCAGCAGATCGCCGCCGGCGGGCGTTCAGCACCGCGGTGCATTCACTGCTCCTACTCGTCTCTAGGCCTGGGCGGGAAATCGGTTTGATCGATTAATTTGAGTCTTTTGTTGCAGAAGATTTAAATAATAAATTCGATTTTGCACTCCTCCGCGTGTGTAGAGGTGTATGAATTCCGTTTTATTTTTTCCCAAATTCCGTTTTTTCCGTTTTAATATTTCTGAATTTGGTATTTTGCTTTTTATGCTCATTTTTACCATAGAAAAGTGTCTGGTAAGTGGAAATGAATAAATGTCCACAATTTAAAAGGACATAACAGACCATTTAATGTTTAAAGTGCTGCAACAAAGAAATACTTTTAACTTTAAAGAGAGATAATGAATAATAATGTAAATAATAATAAACACTCCACCGTGGCATGCGTCTTTGCGAGTCCAGTCGATGGTACGTTGACAGCATTTATAAAAAAGCTTTTCCCTTGAGGCATAAAAGTCCGTGTCCTGTTCTGCTCTCTATTTAGCGCTTAGCGTGGAGTTTCCTAACTTTTTTGAATGTGTGAGAGGGGAGGGAGCAGCTCGCTTGGACATGGTGTTGTTGTTGTGTTAGCATTAGCATTAGCATGTTAGGGGCATTGTTTAAGTGACGTACACGTGGCAGCAGCTCGGGCGGTCCCCCCGGACGTTTGCTTTGCACTATAAGGTTCCATTTTCTCCCGAAAACTGAATTTCAGGCCAGATTAGGGCCAATTCTGCAATATTCCGCGTTTTATTCCAATTCCGTTTTTATTGGTCATTTCCGCGATTCCGTCCGGGATTCTGTTACCACGGATTTCATATGGCTCTACGTATGGAGCACCTTTTGTCCCACGGGAGCTTCCATAGCTTTCCCCCGACCCCTCCCCCATGTTTCCGTCATGCGCACGCGTCGCACATTAGCAACGTGGCTAACGAGAGCGAGAGGTCTGAGAAAGCAGTAGCATCGTCAGTGGTTTGGAACTGGGTTGGGTTTGCGGCGACAGACGTGCAACAAGTGAACGATCGCTGCGAAGTGTGTCTGATTCTGTGATGAGAGAATTCCCTGTTCAAGTTTTTGAAAATGGTGCAGCTTTCAATGTGAATGTAACTACAAAGAGTATCTGAGAAAAGAAAAGTACAGCTGGCACTTTAATTCCAATACGGGTTACTTTAGTTTAGTATTTGTTAAATAAAAGCAAAACTTGGTGTGAATTCTCTCTGTCCTTTGTACTTGTTTTTTTTTCACAAAAATCGGAAAAAATCGTGATTCGAATTTTTTGTGAAAAAAATCAGAGATTGTATTTTCAGTCCAAATCGCCCAGGCCTCCTAGTTTCATCTGTTTTGTTACTTATTTGTTTCTTCTTCTTTTAAATTGTGGCTCAATAAAAACTCAAGTTGTGAAACCAAAAACCAATAACCGTGTTCATTAATCCTCATTTCAACGTCAATCAAAATAACGGATTATTATTTTGGCCTGAATAGTTTTTATACCAGTGGAACCAGCACGCTACATGCTACATGCTAAAGAGCTCCAGGCTCACACCAGTGATGCTACATGCTAAAGCGGGTTCCGTCCCTCGGTCCACAGCTGGACAGTGCAGAGGTGGTTCGATATTCTTATTTTAAAAAGTGGTCTCGGGGCGTCCTGACCCTTGACCCCATGGTCTCGCCATCACTCTTCTCAACCCCACCTGAACCCTCAGACGTCGCCCATTTGTTCTGTGTCTATCGTGAACTCTGACCCTGGACTGTTCCCTCGCTGTTCTCAGCGGTCCTGACTTCACTCTGGACCCTGGACCCGGGTTCTGAGGGGAGATCCAGCAGAACCTTCAAGTTCTGCACTCGCTGGTGAGGAATGACTCCAGAACAAACCCTGAGTGAAAACGGAGGAGGGAAACCTCTTCTTCCCAGTTTGTCTGAAATCAAAACGGGCGTCGGTTTGTGGAAATCACAGACGCGTCAGCATCCCTCCTGGTAACCAATCAGACGAGCCGTTTACGACGAGTCGTTTACTGCGGCGAAACCTTCAGCCGAAACATTGCCAGCCGCTAATTGAATTCAGCGTTTAACGGGAGGCGGCGGCTGATCGTGGTTTATTCAGGGACGCCCCCAGAGAGAAATCCCCCACAATGCAGCGGTGCTCTGACAGCAGGAAGCCGAGGGGGGTCGGAGAACCGTCAGCGTTCCGGTCCAGAGCGAGGCCCCGAGACCTGCTGGGACCCTCTGGTCAACATGAGGACCTTCAAAATAACTCTTAACAAACAAAGAGTGAATCACGAGAACCGAAAACACAGCGAGCTCCTGCAGGAAGATCCACGTCCACGGGGGGACCCTGGACCAGGTGAGGACCCCGGACCAGGTGAGGACCCCGGACCAGGTGAGGACCCCGGACCAGGTGAAGCTTCCACACTGATTCCAAACTCCTCCATAACACTCTGAGGTTTGGTGTTTTTCAATCCAGTTCCGGTGAGGACCGGGTTCATGGGCCGAACAGGACCTTCAACAGGTGGTTCTCCCTCATCTGTAACCTCCAACTACACCGAGAACAGAACAACAGCGAGCAGAAAGCCGGGGTCTGATAATCTGACTGTTGTCTGAAAACACAGCAGAACAGGTTTAAACACTGTTTAGAGCTGAAGGAACTCAGGAACCATCAGGAGAACAGAGAGAGAGAGAGAGAGAGAGAGACAGAGAGAGAGAGAGACAGAGACAGAGAGAGAGAGAGAGAACTGCATCTTCTCCATTAGTCGGCGCTCAGGACCCGTTTCCACGGCAACGCTTCACAAAAGTTTTGCAGCGTTTTGAAAACGACGCCCGTTCAGAGGTATTTCCCCCCTGTTTCCATGGAGACGAAGCCCTGGTGTTTCCAAAAGTTCCACCTTGAGAGCCTTTTTCAGAAAGCTGTGTCGTGGGCTGGAAGCGCCGGCGAGGCGTCAGAGGAAGAGTTTTGACTTTTCACTTGAAATCTGCTCAAACTCATCAGCCGATGTTATTAAAACCGAGAATTCTTTAAATTGTGAAAAACATTTATTTTGTCTGAAAGTTGCTCCATGAATAAAGCAGCAAGAATAAAAACCGTGTGATCTGGAACGCAGACGCTGTTACTCAAAACGTAAAGTTCTGAAGAACGGTTCCAGTCCAGCAGCAGTGACTGATAAACCGACGGAGGCTCGCCGTTTGGGATTAAATAAAAAGCTGCTTCTTAATATTCTGAAGGTTGACGGTTCCAAACCCAGAGCCAGAACCGAGTCCTCAGAGGATCCCATGCTGTGAGCGGAGTGACGGACTGGAGGCCGGGTTCAGGAGAGTCTGAGCAGCGGCTCGACCCGGACTCGTCATTCCAGACTCCGGAGGCTCCAGAGCTGCTGGGGTCAAAGGTCAACCTCAAACCTCCGGGTCCAGGTCCACTCCTCTAACCTCCAGGACACCACTGCTAACAACAGGGACGCCCCTCCAGGGCTGCACTGTGCAGCAGTGGAAAGTGCTCTCTTCTCACAGCAACAGGTGTGCGGTTCAAATCCCGGCTGGGCCTCTCTGTGAGGAGTTTGCACATTTTCCCTGCATACAGGTCGTCCAGTGTCCTCCCACTGTCCAACAACAAGCATGACACATGTCCCCGCGGTCTGAGAGCGGGGGTCAGCTCACCTGTCCAGGTGGACCTGGTCCCCACATGTCCCCTGTCCTCACATGTCCTCAGTCCTCACCTGACCAGAAAAACCTACCCAGTCCCCACCCGTCCCGGTCCTGACCCGTCCAGCTGGACCAGGATGGCTACATCAGAAAAACCAGGTCAGTTCCAGACAGACTCGTCCCCCCCGGGTCTCTCAGTCTCCAAAGTTCAGCAGACGAGTTTCAGGGTTTAGGAGGTCTGCAGAGTCGGTTCTGATCAGGCGGGAGGGGGGTGGGGGTGGGGGGGCACTGCCATGACCCCATCTCTCCCGAAACACACACCTGGCCGGGTGGAGGTGGAGGTGGAGGTGGAGGTGGGGGGCTGCTGAGACCCGTTCCGTCCCTGAACACCCCTGGGAGCTGGTCCCGGAGCCGTCAGGTCCTCAGGAGGTTCCACCCGGCGCTGCAGCCCGGAGCATCCTTTGTCTGCTGACCGGGTGGGGGTGGAGCACCTGGCCAGGTGGAAGCTGGAGACTCACTACATCCCATAATATCCCCCTGGACGGTGCTTCCGGCAGCAGGAGGCTGGGAGCGGGTCCGAGCCGGGGGTGCAGGTGGGGGTCTCGGCAGCCTTTGTTGGCCAGGGGTGGTGCACCTGGCCAGGTGGAGGAGGGACAGCACTCACACACCGCCTCAATCCATCCCATAATACTCCGCGGGGCAGCCTCCGGCAGCGGCAGGCTCGCGGCCCGCCTTTCTGGGGGGTCTGGGGGCTCCTGGAGGTTTTGGCTGGAACGAGGGCTAGCAGCCGCAGCAGCTAGCTCTGCTCGGCTAGCCGCAGCCCCGCAGCCCCGGACCCGCACCGGGAGGGGAGGCGGCCGCGAGGCCGCGGAGGAAAACAAGCTCCCGGGGAGCGACAGAACGAGCCGAGCCCCCCCACCCCCTCACCCGGCGCGGAGGAGGCGCCGCGGAGACACGGTGTCCCCGCCGCCGCTAGCAGCGGAGCTACCGGAGCTAGCTGCCTCCGCTAGCCCAGTAAAGTCACCGCATCGCGGGTGTAAATACATCAAAACGGCGCTGCGCTCGCACGTGCGGACAGCCCGTAAAAAGTCCCCGTCGGCGGACAAACCCTCCCCGGCTCCCCGCTCACCTGCCCCGGGCTCCGCTCGCCGCGCTCACCGGCCCGGCATCACCGGGCAGCCCGAAGAACGCTGGCGCTTCTTATTTCCAAGGACACAAAATCGCCATGACAGTTTAGAAAAATGCATAAAAAATTAGCAGGCGGGGGAGGGAGGGGAGAGCGGGGGGGCGGGGGGGAGGAGGCCGGGGGGAGGGAGGGGGGAGGCGGGGAGGCGGAGGAGGAGGGACCGGGAGGGACCGGGATCGCTTTAATCCACGGAAAGCCGGCGCCTCGCGGCGCTTCATTCAGCGCGCGCCGGTGTCCTGCTCCGGTTTGTCACCCGGTCCAAGTCTAGACGCCGCGCGCGCGCGCACGCACACGTCTCCCTCTCTCACGCGCGCGCGCACGCACGCACTGACAAAAGCTGGAGCCGCATCCAAAAAGTTAAAGGACGCTTCTTACCTAAAATGGCCACTGCGGCAGCCGGAGCGCTGCGCTCTTTCCTTTTTTCTTTCCTCTGTTTTCGCTCGCTGAAGTTTGGCGCCGCAGCCAGCCTAACCTCCGCTCCGCGGCGCGCGCTTTCCATTGGCTGCGGCCGTGCGCAGCTGGCTGCGTGCACGTTTCCATTGGCCCCGCAGCTGTCAAGCAAGGCGGCCGCGCGGCCCGGGTTTGTCTGAGAGCGAGCGGCACCACCATTGTGCATTGTGTGTGCGTGCGTGTGTGCGCGGCACGCGCGTGTCGGCTCGCTTCGGAAGGTGGAGGTGTTTGTGCGGGTGCGTGTGCGCTTACCGCAGGCGGGGGTCTCCTCTCCCGGCTGTCGCTGGAGGAAGCAGGGAAAGCAGAGGGGGGGTTCGGGCTTCACCCCCCCCGCCCGGCCAGCGCCGCCGCGGGGCTCCGTCTCCTCCGCTGCGCGTGCACCAATCACGAGCCGCTGCGCCGCTCCATCATCCCGGCTCCGGAGGCGGAAGACAGGACGGGGACGCTCCACGTCTTCTGCGGCTCCCGGATGTTCCGCCTGCTCCGCGGGACTCGAGGAGACCAGATGTGGGTCTGCAGGGTCTCGTCCGGTCCCGGGTCCTGCAGGATCCGCCCCCAGGCAGCAGGGACTTCATGGTGTACCTGAGCAGGACTCAGGGTTCTGCCAGCCTCAGGCGCTGCGGATCAGGAAGGTTCTGATTGGTTTTAGGAAATGCAGATGTTCTGAGGTGTTTCAGGTTTGAGCTGCAGGTCTCGACAGGGAACATGTTGGCCTGATCTGTACCAGATTACAGTTCTGTTCCTCTTTTTGAGCATTTTTTTTGAAGACAAATTTCAAATTTCTTTTGCATGCAGGTAGTTTTTCTTGAGTTTTCTTCTTTTAAAAACTCTAAACGTTTCTGTATTTTTAATCCGTTCTGTTTTTTCCCCATTTTAACGGTTTTAGCTTTTTATCCAAACTTCACTTGAACCTTCTTTTTGAATCCCTCTTCAGCCAAGAGAATCTTTTGTAAAAGTCCTGAAATGTTCATCAGGTTTCATGTTCATCAGGTTTCATGGAGCCGCCACAGAGAGACTGAAGAGCCACATGAGGCCCGGAAGCCGCAGGTTGAACACCCCTGCTTTATGCGGTCTTCTATTTGCTCCAGACGCTGACGGCTTCGTCCGGTCCCCTTCTGCTCACTTTTCTTGCTTCTTGATCCAAACATTTCCCAGAATGCTGTGTTCTCCTGACCTCCAGGAAAGGTCACGCTTCGCCCCACGAGGCGGTTCAGGGAGAAGAGCGAGGCGACGGAGTAAACCACTGCACCACCGAGCCGGACCCCGGTGAAGAAGCTGTTCTGGAAAAAAATGACCTAATTCCATGAAACTAAACTCAAAATCTTCTGTTATTTCATGACGGAAACAGCCACAGCGCCACTGCTGGCCAAACATGCTCACTACACCGTTTCCACGTTCCTGCTGTTTCCATGGAAACAGATGTCGTTTTCAAACCCTGCAGTGTGAACTCAAACTTCTGTTGAAGGAAAACACAAAGCGACGCGTTTTCACCTGAAGCAGGAGGAAACGTTCTGACGGTCGACGGTTGAATTCCAGGAAGCTCTGCTCATTGAGCATGTTGTGGAAAATGTTCCAGGATGAAGGAAGCGAACCGCAGGAGCGCGGAACCGAGTGCAACTTTTTAAAAGCGCCGAGGTGAAAAGCGGCACGGCGGCGGCAAACGAGCGTCCGGCACGCATAATGAGAGAGGCGGCTGTCGGCGTGTTTACCTCACTCTGTCAGGGTGGAGGGGGGGGGAGGTGGAGGAGGGGGGGAGGGATGGAGGTGGAGGGGGGAGGGGTGGAGGTGGAGGAGGGGGGGAGGGGGGAGGAGGGATGGAGGTGGGGGGGAGTGGAGGAGGGATGAGAGCGGTGCTGCATCATGTGAAACCTGGGCTGATGCTGAGGCTCAGGGAGGACGAGAATGAAACCAGCTGCTGTCTGATGTCATCCAACCATCATCCAACTGTCATCCAACCATCATCCATCCTTCATCCATCCATCCTTCCATTCCTCAATCTATCATCATCCATCCTCTTCTCTCAGTCTTCTCATCATCTGCTCTCCCTCCGTCATTATCAGCCGCTGGAGTTTGCATGTTCTCCCTGTGCACACTTCCTGCTCGTCAATCCAGAATGCAGAACCCAAACACCGGGACCAGACCAGACCAGACCAGACCAGCAGGACCACAGGAAGATGGTTCAGGTTCCAAGTCTTCAGTCTAAAGCTCTCAGCTCATCATGAAACTCCTGTCAACAAGAACAGTTTCAACACCTTCTCATCCGGGGTGGCAGCTTCTGAAAAACGACGTGTTCAAGGACTAAAACCCAGAAATTAAAGATGATGATCAGTGATCTGGACTGTGGGGGGTCAGTGATCTGGACTCTGGGGGGTCAGTGATCTGGACTCTGGGGGGGTCAGTGATCTGGACTCTGGGGGTCAGTGATCTGGACTCTGGGGGGTCAGTGATCTGGACTCTGGGGGGTCAGTCCTCTGTGGTTTTCCAGCAGGCTCCATTAAATCGGCTCCATGTTCAGACTGGAGTCATTTTATTGTGAAAATATCGGCGTTTCCTTCTGAACCAAAGAGAAGCTGGAATCAAAGCTTCTGATTGGTGGATTCCACACATGTGGCTCCTCAACAAAACCATGAATGGATGAATGAATGAATGAATGGATGGATGGATGGATGGATGGATGAATGGATGAACGTCATTCAGACATTTCTGTTCTTCAGGTCGGTGTTTCTGAGGAGAGACGTTCAGCCGAGGAGTTAAATTATTCTGCATCTGTTTCACCAACCCCTGCAATCCCAACACACACACACACACACACACACACACACACACACACACACACACACACACACACACACACACTCCCCATAGCCCCCCACCCCTCCTTCCTCCTACTCCTTCCTTCCTCCCGTCACTTGGCCCAGAGCCCAGAGAGAGAGAGAGGGAGAGAGAGAGGACAGAGAGAGAGAGAGAGAGAGAGAGAGCTGGATCTGCTAAAACCCTCTCAGGTTTGAAGCCAGATGTAAAACCTTTACCTCCTCTCAGTTCTGGTCTCCAGCGCCCGCCTCTCGCTCACCTCCACCTAAACTCCACCTGCAGCTCAGCCGTGCATGGAGGAGAGAGAGAGAGAGAGAGAGAGAGAGAGAGAGCAGCATCCACCCTCATCCCTCCCGCTCCATGACACCACCTGTCTGCTCCACCTTCCCTTCCGGTGACGAGACGTCCTGATTGAAGCAGGTCTGGCAGGACCGCCGTCCTACTTCCTGTCTCTCTGATCTCACTTCCTGCTCGGCTCCATGTCCTCCCGGTGGGGTCAGAGGTCAGAGGTCAGTCTGATGATACGTGGATCATTGATCAGAACGTTTCGGCTAAAGCTCATGAGAATCTAGAGTCCTGGGTGGAGGAGCAGCAGGAGGAGCAGCAGGAGGGAGGAGGAGGAGGAGGAGGGAGGAGGAGGGAGGAGGAGCAGGAGGAGCAGGAGGGAGGAGGAGGGAGGAGGAGCAGGAGGGAGGAGGAGCAGGAGGGAGGAGGAGGGAGGAGGAGCAGGAGGGAGGAGGAGCAGGAGGGAGGAGGAGGGAGGAGGAGCAGGAGGGAGGAGGAGCAGGAGGGAGGAGGAGGAGGAGCAGGAGGAGGGTGGAGCAGCAGCACTCTGCTCTGTTTCAGTTTTTTCATTTGACTCGTTTCTTTTCAGAGGTTAAAGGTCAAATTTCTCAGATTCTCTGTTAATCCACGGAAAACTCTCCAGACGGTGATGAAGACTGACGATGAGGAGGAGGAGGATGACGAGGCCGCCGCCCTCCTGACCCGACATGCCCGCTCCCTGGTGGGCGGGACTTCCTTAGCATGCAGGTGCTAACATGCTAGCGCCGCGGCGCTGTGCCCCCTCATGACTAAGGATGGGAATCTTTAAGAATTCAGTGATTCTGATTCCATTATCGATACGATTCCTGATGGATTCTCATTGAGTGAGAAATGAAACAATTCTAACAGGTCTTTGCAGAAACTCTTTAATATCTTCATCCTGAACAGGATAAAAAAAATATCCATGCAACAACGAAAAGCGTTCCCAGCAGCCCCGGTGGTTTTCAGCCGAACTCTGGAGCTTCTTCCTGACGCCAGGTTGGAAAACTCAAAACCAGATTTCAGCGGGCCGGGCTGACACTGGATACCTGTGCCTGTCCAGGTCCGAGTCCGGCAGCACCGTCACTCACACCGCCTCTCCGGTGCCTCTGCGGTCCACTGAAGGAGGTTGCCAGACCTGTCGCTCTTTCAGCGCAGAGTCTGGGCCCCAGGCATCATGTTAAACCGCCCAACAACAGAAAGCAGCCTAAACCTCCATCTCTGTAGAAAATGCATATTAGAACCGTAAAAAACGGATCTGCATTTAAAAAAAAAAAAAGCACGCCACAAGCACAAAACCATTTCATCAACTCGCCCAACGTGTTCAAAAGAACCTTGATTTAGCAGAAACTCGCCCAATCTGGCAACACCGCCGGTCTGGTCGTAGAGCTGTTTTGTGTCGTTTAACTTTCCTACAATGAGGAAGTAGAAAACCGTTCTTCTAATGCGTATAATGATGAGATCGCGTTGTTTGTTATATATTCTACCAGAAGAATTAAAAAAAAAAGAACAGTGTTAAGACAAAAACACGGCAGGTTTTATTCTGAACGCTGATTTAGGACAAGCTGCTGCTTCCAGAACCGACTTGCTCCTGTTCAGACTGAGCAGCAGAGGACTGCGGAGCAACAGGATCCTTGCTGAACGTTTCCGGAGCGCTGGACGTTCTCTGTAGCCAGACCGGAGCCGAGCCGGAGCCGGGCCGGAGCTGGACTGGAGCCGGACCGGAGCCGGGCCGGAGCCGGGCCGGAGTCAGACCGGAGCCACACCGCACCGGGTCTGCTGTGAGCCCGGCTGACCCCGGCGTTACGCTCTGTGCATGTTACGTCATCACGCACAGCGGAACCGAACAAGCAGAACCGTCGAGGAGACAACAAACGGTTCCTTGGAATCGAGTCACTGGAACCGGTTCTTCAAAAGAATCGGTTCTCGATTACCATCCCTACTCATGACCTGCTCCACCCTCAGAAACATGGCTGCTGCAGCTCAACCAGCCGAGTGTGAGCGTCTGCACACACGCACACACGCACGCACGCACACACACACTCACACACACACACACACCGTCCTGGTTCCAGAAATACTGAGTCTCTTCTGACCTGTTTTCTTCCACTTTAAGGCACAAACTGGGATTTCCTCGTCGTCTTTCACTGAGACGACTGAAGGCCTGATTCCGTTTCTCTCACTGTTCAGGAATCAACGAAAACCTGAAAACAAGACGGAGGAGAAACCAGTCAGAACCGGAAAAGACGAGACGGTTAAAATGCTTTAAAAGTAAATTTAACTTCAGAAACAGTCCAGACGCCTCGCCGCTCTGAATTCAGTATGAACCGATGACATCATCCTCCACCCATCCTCCATCCTCCACCCATCATCTTAACATCTTAAACAAGCTGAATGTTTGACCTTCATGACTCTTGCTGTCTTCTTGTCCTTGTTTGACCTTTAACCTTTGGTGTCCTGAAAGGAGCAGAGAAACAGAACTCATCCTGAAAAGACAAAAAAAGACGAGCTTCTGAAACAGAAACGTTCGGCGAGTTGAAAGAAGGTTTTCACCAACTGCTGCAGAAACCGAGGAATGAAAGAAGACCCGAAAAAAGTTTCATTGAGAGACGAAGCCTTTTTCAATGTGAAGACTGATCCGTCCCCCATGAGGCTGGACCACGTGGATCCGTCCCCCATGAGGCTGGACCAGGTGGATCCGTCCCCTATGAGGCTGGACCAGGTGGATCCGTCCCCCATGAGGCTGGACCAGGTGGATCCGTCCCCTATGAGGCTGGACCACATGGATTCGTCCCCCATGAGGCTGGACCAGGTGGATCTGTCTCGGGGTCTGTCCCCCGTGTGTCGTCTCACACCCAGAGGACACAGACTCTGTCCCTTCTCCAGGATCACGGAGCGCCACTGCCGACGTGCCCTGGAGCCACAGACAGATGGCTGGCGGCCAGCCGGCCCCCGCAGTCCGGTCCGGTCCGGTCCAGGGCTGTTGCCATGGTAACCGATGAGGTGAAGGATGCTGCAGCATCTTTCCTCTGAGACGCTGCTGCTGCTGAAGTCTGAGATCAGGAGGTCCAGAGTCTGACCTGGGTTCCAGAGGTCCAGAGCCTGACCCGGGTTCTAGAGGTCCAGAGTCTGACCCGGGTTCCAGAGGTCCAGAGTCTGACCCAGGTTCCAGAGTTCCAGAGTCTGACCCGGGTTCCAGAGTCTGACCTGGGTTCCAGAGGTCCAGAGTCTGACCCGGGTTCTAGAGGTCCAGAGTCTGACCCGGGTTCCAGAGGTCCAGAGTCTGACCCGGGTTCTAGAGGTCCAGAGTCTGACCCGGGTTCCAGAGGTCCAGAGTCTGACCCGGGCTCCAGAGTTCCAGAGTCTGACCCGGGTTCCAGAGTCTGACCTGGGTTCCAGAGGTCCAGAGTCTGACCCGGGTTCCAGAGTTCCAGAGTCTGACCCGGGTTCTAGAGGTCCAGAGTCTGACATAGGTTCCAGAGTCTGACCCAGGTTCCAGAGTTCCAGAGTCTGACCCGGGTTCCAGAGTCTGACCTGGGTTCCAGAGGTCCAGAGTCTGACCCGGGTTCTAGAGGTCCAGAGTCTGACATAGGTTCCAGAGTCTGACCCAGGTTCCAGAGTTCCAGAGTCTGACCCGGGTTCCAGAGTCTGACCTGGGTTCCAGAGGTCCAGAGTCTGACCCGGGTTCCAGAGTTCCAGAGTCTGACCCGGGTTCCAGAGTCTGACCTGGGTTCCAGAGGTCCAGAGTCTGACCCAGGTTCCAGAGTTCCAGAGTCTGACCCGGGTTTTCAGAGTCTGATCTGGATCCGACCGGTCTGAGTTCCGGGTGAGACTCAGTGGAACTGTGGAGAACAGGAACCCTGCTGTCCAGATGTTGGGCCCTGCTTCCTGCTCCAGGTGTTTCTCAGGCAGTAGCGACATGTGACCAGCAGGGGGCGTCCCGCTGCAGCGGACGAGGACGGCCAGGAGACATCCAAACACTCCAGCACCGCCGGACCCGGTTCCGGATCGTCTTCTGGTCCAAATGACTTTAAAAAGCCTCCAGCTGAGTCCCACTGCAGCAGGGAGAACATGCAGTCCCCCTCAGACCCGCCAGGTCTCACAGAGCCGGTCTGGTCCAGAACATCCGGGTCTCAGGTACTGGTTCCTCGGTTCTCTAACAGCACAACTCATGTGGAACCAGAACCCCGGATCAGTTCAGGCCCACAGTCTCCGAGGTTCTCTGTGGTTCTCTGTAGAACGAGGCTGCTTCAGGACCAGTTTTTGGAGGAGCTGATGGAGGCTCAGGCTGATGGAGAACCTCCACCGAGGACCAGGTCTTCCATACAGGAAGCGGTCTGGTTTAAAGGGTTCCAGGAGAACTTCTAGAACAGGAACCGGTTCAGGTGAAACTGAAGAACCCGAACTGCCGTTTCCATGACGACCAGCTCCAGGTTCAGCTGGACCCAGAGGAGGAGCACAGAACCATCTGGACCTCGATACGCTCAGCTGCACACACACACACACACACACACACACACACACACACACACACACGCATGGTGGGCAGAGATAAGAAGGCAGAGACATCCTGTGTGTCTGGAGGCCTCTGCTCCTCACTGTGTGTGTGTGTGTGTGTGTGTGTGTGTGTGTGTGTGTGTGTGTGTGTGTGTGTGTGTGTGTGTGTGTGTGTGTGTGTGTGTGTGACCTTGTTTTGGGGATGTGAACAGGTGAGCCTGCCAAGGGTAAAAAAAAAAAATGTCTTCAATAATGTTCTCACATGAGAAAGGATTGTGATGGAGTCCTTCAGCTCTCGCTCTCTCTCCTTCTCTCTCATTCTCTTTCTCTCTCTCTCTCTCTCTCTCTCTCTCTCCCACCCTGGTTCTAAAGAACCCGTGTGGTCCATGATCCGTCCCGGTTCTGGTTCTGGTCCTGAACGAGCTTCACGGTTCCAGGAAGACGAGTGAATTTAAAGCTGAGAACCTGAGAGGTTCTAGAACGTTCTGGTTCTGCAGCGGCTTCTGCCTTAAAGCCTCCCATAAAGCTGCATCCAGACCTCCACCCAGACCTCCACCCAGACCTCCACCCAGACCTCCACCCAGACCTCCACCCGAACCACAGATGGTCTCTCTCTGTCTCTCTCTCTCTCTCTCTCTCTCTTTATTTCAGTTTGTTTTGAAGGAGCAGCAGCGTCCTGGTCTCTGAGGGTCCAGAGGAGGACGGTCCTTCACTTTACAGACAAACATGAGCAGAGCGGAGAGGGAGAGGAGGAGGGGGGGATGGAGGGATGGGGGATGGGGGAGGGAGGAGAAGGGGGGGTTCACAGACTCTCTTCTCTCTCTGACTCTCATCTCATGTATCATAAACTCAAACTCAACTCGGCCAAAACGAGGAGAGGTTAGAGGGAAAGAGAGGGAAAGAAAGATGAGAGAAAGAAGAGAGGAGCTCTGAAGAGAGACAGAGGACAGACGGAGAGAAAGACAGAGTGAAAGACAAGAGGCGGAATGAAGAGAGAGAGAAAGTTTGTCAGTGGAGTTTAGAGCGAAAACTGCAGATATGAAGAGAAGGGTGGGAAGGTCTGAAAGAGGAGAGGAGGGGGGAGGAGGAGGAGGAGGAAGAAGAGGAGGAAGAGAGGAAGAGGAAAAGAGGAGGAGGAGGAGGAGAAAACTGCAAAACACAGACTGGAGTCACTTTGTTTCGTGAAGCTGAAACAGTTTGAGCAGCTCTGAGCGGCGGACTGAAGCACTATCAGGAGAGAGCAGCAGCTGATAACACACACACACACACACACACACACACACACACACACACACACACACACACACACGCCCTCCTCCCAGACGGACGGACTGCAGCTCTTCAGGTCGGTCAAACGTCTCTTCGGTTTTATGTTTTATGTCAGGAGAAACGTTTAAACTCATCCTGTCAGCGGTTCTGTGGTTCTGAGGAGGACCGGGAACCAGAACCAGGTCTTCATGGTCTTTATGGTTCTGGTTTCAGTTCAGAGGAGAACTTACCAGTAAATTGTCTGTTTAAAGAAGCAAAACAGTCATAAATGAAGCGTTTCGATGCTGAATTTCCTTATTTTAATCTGGAAAAGCAGATTTTACGATGTAATGAGATTTTTTTCACAATTTCAAGCAAAAAAATGCTAACTTCAGGATTTTAATACTAAATGTCAACATTTTAATGCTGAACTTGATATTTTTTAGGGAAAACAGGCAAATCTTTGTATTTAAATACGAAAAAAAACCACCAACTTTATTGTTGTAAAGTTACATTTCTACGTTTTAATGCTAAATTTGGTTGTTTAGTTTTTTTGGAACATCCAAATTTTAGCATTTTGATGCTAAATTCCCTCATTTCAATGCTAACATGAGCCTGATTCTAAACGTTAAGAATCAGTTTCTATATTTTAATGTGAACAAACGTCCACATGTTGCTGCCAGAGCTCCACGTTTTATTTTGAAACCTGCTGTTTCCTCTAAACATCTAAATGCTGGGATTGTGACGCCAAATCCTCTGATTTCAATGCTCACTTGGCTGGTTGCCGCAGTGGTGCAGTGGAAAGCACCGCTCAGCACAGCCAGTCAGCATGTTCTACCTGAGCAGCCGGGCGGGGCTCAGGCTGGGCCCACTGGGCTCCCGGGTCAGGTGGACTCCGGCTGGCAGCAGCTCTGCCTGCTGTGTGTCACTGCATGTCGTGTTGTGGCCTCATGTTGTCGAGTTGTGACATCTTGCTGTTGTGACGTTGTTGTTGTTGTTGTTGTTGTGTTGTTCTTTTGCGACTGTACGACTTGTTGCTGTTGTGTTATTGAACTGAACTGGAACCTGCTCAGGTTCTCACTGATCCGGCAGAAGATGTGGATCAGGTTTCCTCAGCTGGACCTCCACCTCCCTCCACCTCCCTCCACCTCCCTCCACCTCTCTCCATCCTCCTCCACCTCTCTCTCCACCTCCCTCTACCTCTCTCCACCTCTCTCCACCTCTCTCCACCTCTCTCCATCCTCCTCCACCTCCCTCCACCTCTCTCCATCCTCCTCCACCTCCCTCCACCTCCCTCCATCCTCCTCCACCTCTCTCTCCACCTCTCAGTCTCAGACGGAGGTTTTTCTCAGCCTCTCAGCTCCTCTTTCCCATGAACCTCAGCAGCAGGAGCTCCAGCTGCCAGAGAAAACATCAGCACGGCGGAAGGGAAGGGGTCAGACTGCTGCTGACTCCTCCCCCCTCCTCCACCCCCCCACCCCCCCACCCCCCCGGTCGCTAACCGGCCCCAGCAGGGGGTCGCTGGGCCTGATGGAGCCTCATTAAAGCTATAGTGCGTAACTTCAGTCGCCCTCTAGCGGAATTCTGCGTTCTTACTTTAATAAGCCGGCGCTTCCACATGACGTACGCCCCGGTGTCCCCCCCCCCCCATCTACCCACAACCGCTGCCACGGTGATTCGCGTTTCCACAGCGCGAATCACCGCTAGAAACGGTTTTTATTCTGTGTGAATAAGGACAGCTGGTGAAAAAAAGATGGACTCTTCAAAGAGGAAATTATTGTTTTCTTTTTTGGCCACAGAAACGCAAACAGCTGATTACAAACAGGAGACAAGGTGCCTGCTCTGACGGAACTCTGACGGAACTCTGACGGAACTCTGACGGAACTCTGACGGAACAGTGACCCGGGTTTCTGTTGCTGTGGCAGTGAAGTCATCTGAAGGAAGTTTCTGATCTCTGAGTTTGTCATCAACAGCTGATCGGTTTGTTTCAGATTTATGAGGAGAAACTGTAATACTGCAGCTGACCTGCAGGGGCAGAGTCCACCCAGATGAGAGAGCATCTTCCTTCATCAGTCTCTTCTTCTCACCCAGTAATGGCGTGTGCTCACCCTCCTCCTCCTCCTCCTCTTCCTCCTCCTCCTCGATGCTCTCAGTGCCGGAGATAAGGAGGAGTTTGAGTTCCGCTCATGAGCAAGGCTCACTGCTCCTCTGGTCATTGCACCTCTCACCCCAGTTGTCCTTCTGAACGTCCTCCAGAAGCATTTTCACTGCACAGCAGCTGACATCTGTTTCCACGGCAACGGTCCCAGCACACAACAGCATAAAAAAGAACACTAGATACAACAGACTGGTAGAACATGTACAGGAGCTTAGGACAGACTCTGAAGGACGTCGGCCTTCCCAAGAAATACATCCTGCTCTGCGGCTTCTGGTACGCAGCATCCATGTTTGCTGCCGGGCTCAGACTGTGGTCCAGCGGCAGCCCCAGATGGAGACCAGACCTCAGATCCACCGATGTGGATGGGCTGCAGAGCAGGGGGCGCCCGGCGGGAATCCAGCACCAGCTCCTTTGTTTTAGAGGTGTTCAGCTGGAGCTTGTTGTGGTGGGACCCCTCCACAGTGTCCTTCACCAGGCCCCTGTACCCCCCTGCTCACCCTCCCTGATACTCGCCACAATATCAGTGTCGTCAGAGAACGTCTGCATGCGGCAGGTGTCTGAGTTATCCTGGAAGTCAGAGGTGTAGAGAGTGAAGAGGGGGGGCGACAGCACTGTGCCCTGAGGTGCTCCAATGCAGGACCATCCCTGTTGTCATGCAAACGGAGCCCCGAAACACAACGGAGGGTTTTGAGGTTTCGCTTGAAGCCGTTGCCGTGGAAACGGAGTCTCAGTGTTGTTGAGCTGCTTGGAGGTTCGGCCAGGCCGGAGCCTCTTGTCAGCCGATTCTGGCCCTCGGGCCTCATGTCTGACAGACGTCCTGGGGTTATTTCTTCTCACAGTAAATTTCTGACGATCTCACTTTGTGTTTAATTTTCCTGAAAGGAAAACGACGGCGGTTATTTTAATTCGGAAGGTGTCAGGATTGGAGGGAGATTTCTCTATGAAGCAGAGATCTTCAGCCTCTTTCCAGCCACTGCAAAAAAATACACAGGAAGTCATTCCTTTAACCGGTTCTCCGCCGATCGCCGCAGAGATGAGTAGAATCCATAAGTTTAGCTTGAGAAAGGCGGTCCGGACCTGTTTTCTCCATGAAGCTTTGTTTTGTAGTTTTGGAGTGAAGAGGTTGTTGCTTCCTGGAGATCAGACCACGGCTTCCTTCAGCCCAACCCTGGAATGATGGATATTGACTTTCAGCAGGTGGTTTATCTTATTTTACCTTTACTCCTACTCTGTTATCTTTACACTGCCTCAGCAAGTAACCGATCTGTAGTTATATCGATCCATCGATCCGTCGATCTATGTTCTCTGTTCTCTGTGCTGCTAAACTAAATGTCCAGTGAAGGATCAGTAAAGTGCTCTTCTGCTGTTTTCTATTCCATATTTCTACATTTACTGCTGTTGGTCTGTTTGATTGATTAGATTTACTGACTGGTTGGTTGGTTGGATGGTTGGTTGGTTGGTTGGTTGGTTGGTTGGTTGGATGGTTGGTTGGATGGTTGGTTGGTTGGTTGGTTGGTTGGATGGTTGGATGGTTGGATGGTTGGATGGTTGGTTGGATGGTTGGTTGGATGGTTGGTTGGTTGGATGGTTAGTTGGATGGTTGGTTGGATGGTTGGTTGGTTGGATGGTTGGTTGGTTGGATGGTTGTTGGTTGATTGGTTGATTGGTTGGATGGTTGAACACCTGAGGATCTCTCACACCAGATGATTCATCAGGCCAACAGGCTGACTGAAGACCGAAGGCCCTGGAGGACCGAGGGTCCTGGAGGACCGCGGACCTGGAGGACCGAAGGCCCTGGAGGACCGAAGGTCCTGGAGGACCGGGGACCTGGAGGACTGAAGGACCTGGAGGACCGAAGGCCCTGGAGGACCGAAGGCCCTGGAGGACCGGGGACCCGGAGCTGGATGCCCCGAAGTGGTGAAGCTGGAGAAAAGGGCTTGGTGAACTCTCTGCACTCGTCATCTGGTACTGTCTGATTCCAGATGTGGTCTCTGATTGACCCACATGCGGCGGATCTCCTCCGGACAGGAGGACTCGGACCCGGACTCGGACCCGGACTCGGACTCCAGCAGCCTCCCCTCCACCGCCTGTCTGAACAGTGACACTGAAGCGGTGGAACACTCCGACACACAGTTCAAACGGAGCAGAACCCCAGTCAGGTCTGACGGTCTTCCCTGGACCGGCTCGTCTTCTGGACCCGGACCTCAGGAAACCGATGAAGTGATTCAGTCGTAAATCCGCAGCAACCAGCGGAATGATGAACCTGAACCTCCTCCTGCTGGATTCCACTGGATTCCACTGGATCCCACTGGATCCTGCTCTCAGACCAGGGACTGGACATTCCTGAGCTCTGGGGTTCAGGTCCTCGGAGTGACGGGGCGCTGGGCTCTGCAGGGTCTGGTTCTCCAGAGGCGTTCCTCGCAGAACGCTGCAGCTGCTGCATGATGGGAAGATCTGATGGAACTCAGACGTCCGCCCCGAGGAGAGCAGCCGAACCTCTGCCGATCAACGTGATCCTACAGGTTTATGTCGGCCAGAGAGCTGGAAGCGTCACGAGGAGATTCGGGTTTGAGGAGAACCGAGAGCGAGAGAGAGAGAGAGAGAGAGAGAGAGAGAGAGAGAGAGAGAGACAGAGAGAAGGAAAAACTTTTATGTTTACATAATGAGCCTGAATGAATTCATCTGTTCCAGAGTGGACACTTCCTGTTCTCTCTCACACACACACATATACACACACACATACACAAACACACACACACACACACACACACACACACACACACACACACGTCATACCGCCAGCATGTTTTGGAGTGTGTTGAGTTTATCTCTGCTCAGCAGGAGGTCTGGACCTGGCAGCTCCTCCTCTGCTGCAGCTGGTCGACACTCAGAGAGCAGATAGGAGCGACACTCCTGAGCGGAGCTGAGAGCTGAGAGAGCTAAGAGAGCTGTAAAGTGGGGAGAGCAGTCGTCTCGCAATCGGGAGGTTGTTGGTTCGATTCCTGTCTCCCCCTGTCTGCATGTCGAAGTGTCCTTAGGCAAGACACTGAACCCCAAATTGCCCCCAGTGGACGGACTGAGCGTCTTGCATGGCGGCCGCCTCCACTGGTGTGTGAATGTGAGTGTGAATGGGTGAATGTGTTAATGCAGTGTAAAGCGCTTTGGGCTCTGCTAATGCAGAGGAAAAGCGCTACGTACAGTCAGTGTTGTCCATTTAGAGTTAGGAGAGCTGGGAGAGCTCATTAGTTGATTAGTTGGTGGTTTGATGAGTTGGTTCATTGATGGGTTGGTCAGCTGGTCAGTTGATTGGTTGCTTGGTTAGTTTGTTGGTTGGTTAGATGATTGATTAGCTGATTAGGGAGTTGTTTGACCCCTGACCCCCAGCACAGCTCTGAGAACAGGATGGGTTCAGACCAGAAGAAAAGCTTTGTCATGCGAACATGACATTCTCAGGTGGCCACTAGGAGCGCTGTTCGTCATGTTCGACTCACTGTGCAGAAGAAGAAGAGAACGTTCCTGCCAGTGTTCCGTCTGCGTCAGAGAAGTAGAAAAATGAATGATGTTACAAGGTGATGTGGGAGGGTTCCAGTCCCTGTGAGGGTTCCAGTCCCTCCAGTCCCTCAGGCCCAAGGAGGGTTCCAGTCCCTCCAGTCCCTCAGGCCCAAGGAGGGTTCCAGTCCCTGTGAGGGTTCCAGTCCCTCCAGTCCCTCAGGCCCAGGGAGGGTTCCAGTCCCTCCAGTCCCTCGGGTCCTGGTCCTCTCAGCGTTCTGAGCTCTTGGCTCTTCTTGTCCCTGCAGAGGAACATCTGGAGCAGATCCACAATCAAGTCCTCTGGATGACCTCAGGGCAGCAAATCACAGCTGATCCTCCTCAGTTAAACTGAATTCAAGTCTTCTGTTTCAGGGAGGTTTTTTTCAGGGCTGGGACGCCCCCCACCCCCGCCCTGACCCAGACCCCCACCGCCACCCCCCACCCTCACTCCAGACCCCACCCCGACCCCCCAACCCCGACCCTCACATGTGCCATTTGTCTGAGTGAAGCGCCCGTGGCCTCGGGAGGGAGAGGAGAATTTACATTTCACAGTCGGGTGGCCTCCAGCCCGCCCAGCTGGCTCTGTGGGGCCCGTTAGGCTCCGTGGACACGATGCCAGGAGGATCCGTCATGGAAGGAAAAACTCCAGTGAGAAGCTTCCTCTGCTGCACGGAGCTTCACGTTTCACGCACTGACTCCTCCCATCGCGGCGATTTTCGGCCAGGGAAACCTCGCCTCGCCGGCGCCGTTCTGCAGAACCAGGAGGACCTGCTGCAAACTGCAGCGCAGTGGAAACCTTCAGAGCCCCGGGTTCAGGAACGGACGTTAAAGAGCTCTGCTCGCAGCGCAGCAGTGAGGGTGGAGGGTAACGGAGCGTCCCACAGCGAGGGGGGGTAAGGGGGGGTCAGGGGTCTGGAGAGGCCCCGCATGCTGCGTCACATACATGCAGCCTCGTTTTCACATATGGAGTTTCTGCTTCCCACGTTAAGGCAGCAGTATGCATCAGTTAATGGAAGTTCAGGGAACGACGCCATCGTTCATGTTTACATCTGAACACGGAGCGCAGGGTCCAGGGTCCAGGGTCCAGGGTCCAGGGTTCTCTTTCCTTTGGCTCAGGACCTGTCCGGCTGTTCGGCTGCTCCACAGGAATCAGAGCCTCTGAAACACCACGGTGTGAGGTGCGTTTTCTCCTCCGTCTGCAGAAACCATCCGACGGCGAATCCGCCTGCAGCTCAACGTGCTGAGAACACGGATCAGAGTTCCGACCGCTGGATTCTGAAGAGAGGAGACCAGCGCCGTTCTGCTCCAGCTGTCTGAGACGGTCTGAGGACCGGACTGGAAACGTTTCACTACTGGAAGAAGCTGAGACACCACCAGACACGCAGAAACACAACGCCGGCGACAGTTCAGCCTCTTTATAAGAATGAACGATCCTCAGAGCTGCTTGGACCATCGGCTCCTCACTAAATAATTCAAGCAGATTTCAGAAAATCAGTTAAAATGTAAAAACTGTAAATGTCCCGAAGCAGGAATCAGATTTTTGTTGAAAATCACAAATGACTAAAAAAATAGAAACCATTTAAGAACATCTGAATCTGAAATATTTATTGGAAATAAAAGTTTTAAGATTTTGTGTGGATCGCTAGCAGCTTCTCGCAGGCTCAGCAAGTCGATCCCAGACAAACAAACTCACTCAATATTCCTAGATCGCAGTGGCGAGGCTTTTCTGTTACTCCAGCATGTTTTCCAGTTCCGATCCTTCCAGCCTGCACGGCGGAGAGATCACCAGGACTATCGCTTCATCTGCCTCCAGCCTTCGTTGACCTCTCGATCTTCAGCTCATTGAAGAGATCTCCCTTCACTCACCTCAGCACCAGAAGTCCTCCGGGTGGAATCCTCCCACCGCCCGCCGCTCTGGAAGTCTGCAGCACGGCGACGTTCTGCTCAGGTGTCGGTCGTCATGTGACAGCTCCTGCTTTTCCAGTATCAGACTGGATGCTCCGCCCCTTTGCTGATGCCCTGCCCCTTTCATGATGCTCCACCCCTTTGCTGATGCTCCGCCCCTTTCATGATGCTCCACCCTTTGCTGGCACAGCTGGAGTACGGAGGAGGAAAGTGTTTCAGACTGAGAAGAAATGAGCAGAAACTCTGCAGCTTCTACAAACAACAAGGTTCCCACTGATCCCCACTGATCATACTGATCACTCCTGATCCCCGCTGATCACTGCTGATCACCTGCATCCAGATCCCTCTCTCCACCCTCCAGTTCTACTCCTTCCTCTGTAGCATCATCTCCACATCTGGCGTGTTGTTTTAGAATTCATCACCAGGTGGTGAATTTCTTCTGCATTTCTATTTAAATTAGTTGTGTTTGTTTCCTGTGATGGTATTTAGTTACATTTCTGCTTTAATTTTATAGGATAAAATCATCAGACTTTTTTTGTATTTCTTCTTCACCGTTTAATTTCCTTCTGTTTTTTTTTTTTTTTTTTTTTTTTCTTTCCCCTTGTCCTGTTCGGCAGCTGGGGCATGCAATATTGTATGATTGTAGCCTTTTACTATCCGAACAGATTTTAATATTAGCAGCAGGACGAGACTGAGTCTCCTCCTGCTGCTGCCTTTATTTAAAGCTGGCATCCGGCATGGCTGCCGGACAGGACTGGGACGGAAACGCTCAGAGAGCAGGGACAGAAAGAGAGAAAGATAAAGAGAGGGAGAACGGGGGGGGGGGCACAACCTATGTACAAAGTCACAATACAAAACAGTGTTGTCGACGCACCACACGCAACCTAGAACAATCCCAAACCCCCAATCTAGACAACACCAAAACAGAGCCGACAACCAACACAGAAAATTACAGAACCATACATACGTTTCATTTCCTTCTGACATGAATACGAAAAAGTATTTTGTCGGAGTTTTTTCCCTCATGTATTCAAAAGCCTGTACTATGAGACTGTCTTCCTATAGTTTTACATTATACAGCTGAGAAACTACTTTCCAAGTGCAGTAACTAGTAATCCCATTACTATTTACAGTAATAATGGGTAATGTTGGTTGGTTGGGTTGGTTGGTTGGTCGGTTGGTTGATTGATCGATTGTTGGTTGGTTGGTTGGTTGGTTGATTGATCGATGTGTTGGTTGGTTGGTTGGTTGGTTGGTTGATTGATCGATGTGTTGGTTGGTTGGTTGGTTGGTTGGTTGGTTGGTTGGTTGATCGATGTGTTGGTTGGTTGGTTGGTTGGTTGGTTGATCGATGTGTTGGTTGGATGGTTGGTTGGTTGGTTGGTTGGTTGGTTGATTGATCGATGTGTTGGTTGGTTGGTTGGTTGGTTGGTTGATCGATGTGTTGGTTGGTTGGTTGGTTGATCGATGTGTTGGTTGGTTGGTTGGTTGGCTGGTTGATCGATGTGTTGGTTGGTTGGTTGGTTGGTTTATTGTATGGTGGGTTGGTTGTTCAGACCTGAAACACAGAGCAGACACGGGAGACGAGGCAGGAGACTGGAAGACGT